>NC_061095.1:42605543-42610543 GCF_015104395.2 Macrobrachium nipponense | reverse complement strand
AAGGTTTCCAGGGAAAATATTGTGTTCTGAAATTTATTAGTATAGTCATTAGGGACGATTTTTTTAATGCTCCAACCCACTCTGAATGCCATTTTTATAAATTTTTTTGTCTTGGTATAATTATGATTTAGCAAGCCTGTTTACTTAACTATCTGCTTTCTCTGGTAACAGCATTAGATTGTCGCTTTGATTGTCATGATTTCATAGTTAAGGTTTATGAAAGTCTATCTAGCTCAGTGAGGCGCAGGAATCCTACTATTGCACTGAGGAAAAACCGTAACTGAGGGTCGGTTAAAGTGCCCCAAAATTCTCCTTCCTTATACGCTTGGAATTCATTGAAGATGGCAAGTAAGATAAGCATGATTATAATAGTAATTGCAGAAATAGTATGTTGATGTCACATTATTAATGAGATATTGAAATATATTTATGAAATGAGTACATGAAATGTAATGCTCATTTATTTGCCCTCTGAAATAAATTACACAAACAACACTTCCTTTTTTTGTAAGGTGTTTCTTACTTGTATGACCTTTATCGAAAATTTCTTTATATAAAAATAAAAAAATAAAACAACTGCTGCTGCAAAAGTGACAACTGCCAAAAGTTAATCATCAAATGGAATGTTTTTTTATGCATTAATTATAATTAAATTCATTTTTATCTTGTGATACCTCTTTTTATCGGTCATGTTGTGTCATGAAATAGTAGTGTAGAAACAAAAATTTAGTTTTCAGTAAATCAATGACTAAAGCTCACTCCTCCCGGGGTAACATTAGTGATATTTCAAACCAAGAATCTATATATGCACAATGTTTGCCTCTTTTTATTCATATCTAACAAAAACTTTTAATGGTCCTTTTGCGAAACGTTAGCAGGCTTTTCAAATTAAAGCTTTCGTCATTTCGAAAATACTTTTTCAGCCATTGTGGACTTCCAATATTTGAACAGATCAGCCATAAAAAAATGGGACATAAATAAATGAAAAATGCATGTTTATTTGATAGCCAACAAACTCACAAGGGGAAAGCCGATTGTATGGGAAATACTTCAGTGTAAACTTGCAGCTTTATCAGCAGAGGAATGCAATTATTAATTGTATAGATATGAAGAATGAAATCAAAAACAAAGAACACAATATTTTGTCTATTCTCTTCGGTCTGTTTTATTACAAGTAGTAGTCTGTTCTATCAAAAGTTAATTATTACTTCTATGCTCATTATTGACCTTATTATAAGTTCACTTATAATAAGGTCAAAAATAACAATAACGATAAATGTTTTATATGATTATAGCCTACGTTGATGGCCATTGAAAAGACTGGCCCTGGTTATCTTTCAAGCAACGTTGGGGTCCTTTAACCTCATCACATTTCAAAGGCATTAACATTTCTGCTCATCCTTTATCAAAAGAACAACATGTTCCCAAGGAAACAAATGAAGCTACTCCCTTTAGAAGATTTGGTAAAGTCCTTTGAAACAATGATTCCTGAAGTAACTGAAGGCAAAATTCACTTATCCTTTTCAATTACAAATTGTGACTTCTAGAAAAATATTGAAGCATTCAAATTAGTTTCAAATTCAGGAATAGAGGACGAAAATTGTAAGGAATTATTTAAAAAATAAAAATTTTTATTATCTTTATATAGGATAACAAAATAGCATATTCTGGCTGATGCTTTCAGGAGAGTTGCACAAAAAATAAGTCCCCAAAATGACTAAAAAAATTTTAAGTTAAGAAAAAGAGATGAATGGCTGCGTATTAATAAGGACTGATACACTGGACGGAAGACCTCAGGTTTCAAGAAAGGAAATCAGACGTGGAACTTTGAATAGACAGGGACCAAAGGCATCGAAGATTTCATTGGTAGAAGATATATAGCAATTTTTCGGTTACCAACCAGCAAAGGAGCATTCTTATTCATGTTATCTAATTCAATTTTCAATCTTCATTCCAATCGTTCTTTAGCAAATGGTTCCGCTTTATATAACTGATCGAAAAATAAATGAATGCCACTCTCTGTATAAAACAGAGAAATGAACACACTGACGATGAGACGCATGATACACGCAATGCCGCACATACACATACACATACACAATTTCATGAACGCTTACACAAACTCCCTCTCACACACAATCATGCTCTGAGATGAAGGCAATTAGCCCCGATCTCTGACCGGTGCCTGAGATCCAAGCAACATCTCGCCACCTTAATTAGGGACAATTAAGCTTGGAGAGCTTCACCAAGATACTAGGTTTGAATCTCTCTCTCTCTCTCCTCTCTCTCCTCTCTCTTGTCTCTCTCTCTCTCTCTCTCTATCTCTCTCTCTCTCTGCCATAGTCTATTTAGCAACTCGTCAGAGAGTTTCCTTCTTTCAGAGACAGTATAGCTATATAACAGCTACTTTATCAGCTCCAAAATGTCAATATGATTTCATTTTCTGAATATCTTTATCCTTCAGAATCGCATTTCTATAAGCAAGTAGGAAGAAGATTAGAGTCGGAGTGAGAGGGGAAGTCTCGCTCATGTTTATCAAATATTTTGATGACACTGTAATACATCGGTATAATTGTCGCAAAACGAAGGTAGCGGGATCCAAGGAGGTAACATATTTGCAAGTTTTCGGTGACATTTTTTGTTTTTTTCTAGGGCATCAGTTGTTGTGTTAAAAATCTTAGTAAAAGTATCATGAGTGAGTGTTACGCATTGTGTCTGCTAAGTCAAAGTTTGAGTTGCGTTTATTCGTGTGTTTGTACGTGAACGCATATCCGGGTGTAAAAAATAATTGATTTGCTCAATAAAAAAAAAAAAGTGATGAAAGGACAACGAACTTATATCGACTAGACTTTCAGTCCGTTACGCATTTGTTTATTTTTCCAATTTCTATCTAATATTTCCAGAAAAAAAAACAAAAAAAAAATGTATATTGAAAGCTATCTGGCGCTCAGTCACATGCTACACAAAGGTAAAGAAAACGCATACATAGCCCAAGAACAATTAATGGTGCTTGCTCAGATATTCTGAGTTTATTGCACCTTATCCAAATAGACCCAGCTGAAACCAATAGAATATTGCTTCAAAAAGCAAATCACATATTCTTAACTTTATTTACTTGTAACATCAACATTGCTATATTTTCAGAAATAATTTTATATTTATTATTACTTTAACTGCAACTTTAACTATAAAAAAAACTGCAATTTTGATTTTGATTCGTGAACAACATTATGGAATCACAAATAGTATATAAAAAATGTATTTCCGTTACAGCGAGATTTGTACTTCTATAAAATGTGAAAAAAATTAAAAAAAGGTTAGAAATAATTATTACCATTGAAATGTGATCCGTTGTAAAGAAAAAACATTGTGCAATAATATTTGCCATATATAGTATCAAATCTTTGGCGGGTTCTCCATTTCTGAATGGGCAGAAGCACTGAAAATGTATTAATGTCATTAATATACGATTATCATTGCATAAAGAAATAATTACACAACACTTGTTGCATTTGATAAAGTGTTTAAAAGCATAAAGATAAATAAAAGAAAGTCATACAAACAATACGCAGCAAAGTATCTCTATATACCTAAAGTTCCTTCTTATAAGATCAGCTGGTGGAACGGTCTTAACATTATAAACCGTTAAGGTAATGGCGGCTATTAAAGAACCGGTCATGCAGAGGAGAAAAAGACCCCAACTTTGCCCTTTTTTACTCTGAAAATATGCAACCGACAGAGATGAAACTCTGCTTTAGAGGCGTTCTACTAAAGTCTCTAAAGAGGGAAAGAAAGAAGGAGAGAGAGAGAGAGAGAAGAGGAGCAACTTTCATAAACAAATGCAACTAGGTAAAATTAGGTTGAAGCACATCAGATGTCTTTCAGACAAAACTCGAGTCTTCTCTTGACGCTCAAAAGAAATACCCTTTGTGTGAGCATTATTCAAGATCAAAGATGATGCTTTTGCAACACGAACAGAATTGATGTTGGTTGTGTTTACATTTGTTTTTCAATCTGACTTTGCCCCGGTTGTGTGTGCTTTGCAATGCATCCTCTTGGATGGAGAGACTTAAAATGAAGAACTGAATTCTCCATCACCGAGAGCGTCGCTTCTTTCTTCATATAAACTGCTAATGTAGCCTTCGTCTTAGTAACGGCAAACATGGATAGACATCTAACCGGAAATTAGTTGTTTTGAAAGTATAAGAGGAAATGGATGACGGTTAGCAAAAACTTGAATTTCAATTTCCGTTGCCTGTTTTATTTACAGACTTTTGTTAAAACAGCACTCGTACGCATAGGAAAGACGTTGATCATAACTTTAGATAGAACAAAGGGCACTTCCAAGGACCAAATTTATGTCTTTCATCTCAAGATGTGTTAATTCTGTCCATTCATTAATATATATCATGGTAATAAAAGCAGGCTGATCTGTCTCGCATGGGGGAATAAGCGGTCAAAATCAACCACACCTGTATCGTCGTGAAAATACACGCACACACGAACACACATTCTAATCTCTAACATAAGGCGAACCATAAAACACTCACTACATACATTTTAACGCTTTCATGTTCTTCACCGGGACATCACAACTTCAGATAACTAACGAAAATGTGAGATAACTTTAAATTACTTTATCATTTTTGAGTCATATAAATAAAACACCTGAAATCGGGATATATTTTACCACCTTGATCTCGCCACCTCTGGTTGACAGCAGTGTCTAATTTTCAATAAGTCATCAACTGTTTTCATAGACAATAGATCCGAAAACCCTCTCACTCCACCTCAGTCTTCTTCACAACTTATTACAAAAATGATTTAGTCAGTAACTTATTTGCATTACAATTATCATTTTCATTATCCATATATCTTCTATATACACATCAATATTAATTTATACATATAGGGTAAGGTCCTGGTATGTATATTAGTGTATTATTTAAATTTCTATCAATCTAGCTTGCAGTTACAGCCTTCCTTTCTTTGATTCCCCT
>NC_061095.1:42598043-42600543 GCF_015104395.2 Macrobrachium nipponense | reverse complement strand
TGTGTGTGTGTGTGTGTGTCTGTGTTGTGTGTGTACGTGCATGAGTGTGTGTACAATGACCCCATTTTATGCGGGAATAGGTTTGCAGAATCTGCGGGGAGAAATTCAAAATCCGCGGAAATACAAACGTCCTCTCTAAATGCTTTCAATTGACTTATAATTGCAAATACCATGTACCCATTAAACTAAAGCGCTTACAAATGCATATTTTAACATTCCAAAAGTATACCTTAAATTAATGTAAAAAAACAATTTAATATCCTTTGAAACAAAAATCACCCCAAACCATCGTCTCAAAAAAACACCCAAAGTAACCTTACATTACCGTATCACTACTACTGTTACTCTTAAGTGAGCTATATATAGTTCATCGCCAAACATGACGGTTTAATATATATATATATATATATAGTATATATATATATATATATATATATATATATATAATATATATATATATATATATATATATATATAAAGTGATGCTCATGTGCAGTTTCCTCTATTGAACCTGTTTAAGTTAACTATATCTTAGCTATACCAGACCACTGAGCTGATAATAGCCCTCCTAGGGCTGCCCCGAAGGATTAGATATTTTTACCTGGCTAGGAACCAATTGGTCACCTAGCAACGGGACCTTCAGATTATTGTGGGAACCGAACCACATTATCGAGAAATTAATTTCCATCACCCGAAGGTCGAGCCGAGAATCGAACTGCGGACCATCGGATTGGCCGCCGATCGCGAAAACTACTCGTCCAAAGAGGAACTTCTTGAACCTGTTTAAAACAGCGTTTTTGTTGAGTGAAAGTTTGCCTAGAGCAAGGCAAGATCTTGAAGGCTCTCAGTTCTACTTGTTAGACTGGTCTTTTGATAATTGGTGTTTTATTAATTTGCAAGGTTAAGAAATTATAACTCGTGTTTCTCTTTGACCTATTTCTTATAACTTTCAGTGAAGGTGTATTTTTGTTATGTCGTTTTGGTAAGCCACCTGGCTGTTTTCGCTCAGTAAGAAATTAAAAGGTCCTGATTTTAATCTCCCGTGAAATCGTTTATGGAGGGAAGTTAGCATTTAGACCCAGATAATCTGACAAAGAAAAATTAATATTTATTTGTTATATAAAACATGCTGCTTGGTTTTGATGATCAACAAGTATTTATTACATGCTTTTGTATAAATTTGTATTTTTCTCGATCAACATGTATGGGTCTCAAGGCTAACCTTCCTCTATTAACGATTTTCTGGCCATTTCCAATTCAGCCCCATTAATCTATTACGAAGCGGAAACAGACAAATGGCTCAGGAAGCAGTGGTACTCTATACTTGAGTTAACTGAGTGAGGTAAAAGTTTTTAAATCCTTTATGAAAGCACTAATAAAACTGACCTTATTGATTGAAATCAATATGTATCAACTTATTGATCAGTGACTTTAATTTCCTGTCTATCTATCTATCTATCTATCTATCTATCTATCTATCTATCTATCAATCAAGAGAGAACACCTCTTTTTATATGGTTAGTGCAGGGAAACACTTCTTATAAATTCATCTTATAATTCTTGGTTGTTCATGAATGCCTGAAACTTGAATGTTCAACAGCATATAATAACAAATACTCACACAGCTGAAGTCGAGACAACCTATACACATTGCGCCACTCACCTCCTACTCATGCTTCCTTGATAAGGCAACAAAGACTTCGATCACGCCATCTAGCGAGCACGCTTGGTCTTCCTCTCCTTCTTCGTCCTAAACCTTCCGAATTAAACCTTCCGAATTACTCTCTTTTCCCTCTTCTATCCAAAGTAAAATCTAATGAAACTGAGACCACACAAGAGAGGATTTATGACGCACATTTCAGCAATATTTCTTCTTATTCAGTTTTCCTTTATACATTGGAACTCCCATACTGAAATCACTTTACTTAGTACCAGTAAGGGAAAATCTATCAAAATGATGTATTTCGCATCTCATAAATATAAAATTGCTATATTTGACTGCGATTTTATATTATTTTGTTGTAAGATGAGCTTCAGATAATGTATGTAATGCCTTATATGTTTACTGGTGATTTTGTAATAATAAGGCACTTGGAAACTGTTCTATATTGCCAAGAAAATTCCACTTTTCATGAATGAAATTACTGACTAGAACTACCTAATAATAAAAATAGAAATTTATGAAAAAAATGCATAATTGTCCTAAAAAATTGCGATATCCGATATCACGAGGAGGTAACTCACAGGCGCATCAGACAGAAACTGATTGACTTGACAGCGAAAAATCCATTAAATGAACCGACGTCGATGCTGATCTCATTATCGCCTGTTTAACGAATTTCCTCTGTCGCTGACGCACTCGATGCTCATTTGAACCTCACTTTTCATTCGCTTGTTTGGCGAATGAGAATATATCGGAAACTAAATTAAATATTTGAGCACTTTTATTATCATTATCTTGAGATTGCATTTGGTTTTTGGAGTGTCTTTTACTTTGATT
>NC_061095.1:42565543-42590543 GCF_015104395.2 Macrobrachium nipponense | reverse complement strand
ATTAAAACGTTCATTAAAACAAAAATATGGACGAAGGTGGTGACTCAGGGATATTCCTTGGCTTATGAGAAATATCATCCTGTAAACAACCATTTTGTCGTTTCCATAAGTTATACCAACTGTCTACTACTGGCTCTATTTGATGTGGCCTTTTGTTTATGTCATTCAAGGAGAATCAACCTCAGTTACAAATCGCTTCATCATTCACTATGAATTCTGCAGGAAAAAAACAATATTGTTTGTACAAATAACTCCAAATTACAATTTTTCTTTGTGGGTGAAATAATCGTGGTTCTCTTTTGAACAACAAATCCAGTGGAAACCGATTTTTTTTTTTTTTTTTTTTTAGAAAAAACATATTGTTGTTATATTTCACTGCGGACCTTAGCAGACATCTCACTCGGAAAGAGATCAAACGGAATCATTCCTCCTGATGGGGAGACCCGAATTTAATTGTCGTTGGAGCCTAATAAGTCTTTTCGAAGCAAATACAGGGAGTTATTGGGTCATTGCCGCCAGAAAGCAAACTCGCCAGAGAAGTTATAACTGAGAACATCAAACAGAAGAGGCTGACAAACAAGCACTTGTATATTCGTGACCTTATTGTCCATTACTCGATTAGACTGGAACTTGAGCAATGAATTTAGAACTCTTTCGACTTACCCTGTCAGACGTTCAAAAAGGAAATATGGGTTTTAAAATTTGTCAGGCGCTAAAATACGTTTATGTATTTCATTCCACATACTATTGTTCAAGGAAATTTGTTTTATTTCTGATCCTCTTATCGACTCACTCGTGGTTTGATAAACTCGGTTTATTGGTGAAGAAACTGAATACAAATAAAAAAAAAAAAGCTTGATAGATAGAGTCCTTCATGACGAAGAAACCTTCCTCACTCTAACGCGGTCAATTTTTTTTCAATTTATAGCTATGAAAAGACTTATTTTAACGTTGGTTTTAAATCAGAACAGATGAGTAAAGGAGATTGCAAAGAAATATATCTTAAGTATTTTTGGATGGAAAATCAAAGACACAAACTTATCAAAATTTGAATAATACACTAATTTACGGACCAGTGCTTCACCGTGTTTATGATAAATGAATGTTGATGTTTATCCATAAGGTTACAATAATCATAATGAAAAGGATTATTATAATACAAATATGTTACTGTCTAAATCTTTTTTGTAATAAGTAGTGGAAGAAGACAGAAGTGTAGTAGGAAGGTTCTCGGATCCATTGTCTATGAAATAGTTGATGACTTATTGGAACGTAGACACTACTTGTCAACCGGAGGTGCGAGATCAAGGATATGAAGGATATGAAAGCGTTAAAATGTATGTAGTGAGTGTTTTATGTTTTGCCTTCTATTAGAGATTAGAATGTGTGTTCGTGGGTGCGTGTATTTTCACGACGATACAGGTGTGGTTGATTTTGCCCGCTTATTCCCCCATGCGAGACAGATCAGCTTGCTTTTATTACCATGATGTATTTATTTTAATGAATGGACAGAATTAACATCTCTTGAGATGAAGACATAAATGTGGTCTTTGGAAGTGCCCTTTGTTCATTTAAAGTTATGATCAATGTCCTTCCTTTGCGTACGAGTGCTGTTTTAACGAAAGTATGTAAATAAAACAAAGAACGGAAATGGAAATTCAAGTTTTTGCCAACCGCCAGCCATTTCCTCTTATACTTTTAAAACAACTAATTTCCGGTTAGATGTCTATCTGCGTTTGCCGTTACTAAGACGAAGGCTACATTAGCAGTTTATATGAAGAGACAAGCAACGTTCTCGGTGATGGAGATTTTTTTTTTTTTTTTTTCATAAGTCTCTCCATCCCAGAGGATGCATTACAGAGCAACACACAACCGGGATAAAGTCAGATGAAAAAAAAAATTGTAAACGCAACCAGCATCAATTTTTTTCATTTTGCAAAAGCATTATTTTCGATCTGGGATAATGCTCGCACAAAGGTTATTGCTTTTGAGCGTCAGGAGAAGACCCGCCTTCCTTGAAACAAGCAGTTGTTTACTAAAAATTACTCTCTCTCTCTCTCTCTCTCTCTCTCTCTCTCTCTCTCATCACGGGCCAAAGGGCCAAAGTTGGGGGCTTTTTGTCCTCTGGGTGGCTGGTCCTTACTAACCGCCAACTATCGTGGCAGTTGATAACAATAGACCGTTCCACCAACTGAAGGAACTATGGGATATATAGAGATTTTTTAGCGGTGTATTGTGCGCCTTACCTTCCTTTTATTTATCGTTATGCTATTAAAAACTTTAACAAAGGCAATCATTTCTTTACGTAATGATCGACGTATGTTTGACATTAATATGCTCGTTGCTTCTGTTCATTCAGAAATGGTAAGCCCGCAAAAATATAATACGCTATTTCAAAATTTCTTGCACAATGCTTTCCATCATAACATATTTCAGTGTTATTAATTATTTTGATTTTTTTTTTTTACATTTTGATAGAAGTACCAAAATCTCGCTGCAATGTAAATACATTCTATATACCATTTGGGATTCCATAAAGAACGTTATTCACGAATCAAAAGAAAAATTGCAGTTTCTTTTTATTTTTCATAATTCATGGAGATTTATTTCGCTAAAATGGAGATTTTTCTAAGGCTTATTTAACGTTTCATTAAAAATAAATACAAACTTAATTCTAAAAATACTGCGATGTCGAAGTTACTGGAAGAGAAAGTTAAGGACAGGTGATTTGTTATCTGAAGCAATAAACTATTGGTTTCAGCGGTGTCTATTTGGATAAAGGGCAATAAAGTCTTAGGAAACTGAACCAATACCATTCATTGTTCTTGGGTTTTCTCAGCGTTACTTCCTTTTGTGTGTGTATATGTGTAATTCCCTGAAGTCTTATTCAAATATCTTCGTTTTTATCGTTTCTCTATTAAAATCAGAAAGATATGAGTAAATCAGCTACACCCGTATTAGCCTCGAAATAAGATTAAACATTTCCATTTATGATAATATTTAGTTGGTAAACAACTTGTGACACATACACATGATACTTTAACTGCAGAAGAGGATACGATTTTACCAATATGTTAACACTACATTGTTAACCTTGAATACATAATACATTGAAGGCAGTGTTCATTCACACAGCCTACTCCCCAGTGATTCACCTCACACCTAGGAGAAACTCCCTCAGACAAACCATGTGGTCAGAAGAAAGCACAAAATCTCAAGATGATATTTTCGGGGAATATCTCTAATGATATTATAGTCATCTTCTTGATATTCTACTAATCTGTGAAATACAATGTCGCTCATTCAGCTATGTACAAATGATTCATATTCGCATGTGTCACATTTGTATAATTGTATGTTTACCTATGAGAAGAAACACAGAGACCTACAGTTAATCCTTTTATACTACCTGCAAAGCCTTATGACTTGCTTGAATTTTAGATTGATAAATCGGACCCGTCCTGTCGTTTACACCATGCTCTCGCACTGTTGACCCCTGAAGAGGCCGACGCAGGGATAAACAACCATTCCAGCGAATCTCACACCATCAAAGAGCCTTGTAGCCACCTCCATCTGATAGCTAACCTTCACGCGCCACCACCCAGAGGCATCGATTTTTAGACCAGAAATGATTTGCCGTACAAAGAACATCATCTCATTGACGCAGAAAGCAGTTTAGTCTGCAAATTCCTGCTGGAGGATATGTTTAAAGAAATAGCAACATGATTCGAGGAACTAAGCACCCCAGTAGCATACGACATCCTAAAGGACCAGCTGAAGTCATCCTTCAGTATGCCATCAGCCCAGAGACCGAAGAAGTTCCTGAACCACTTAGGGACACCGATAGGTGATGAGAGGACGTTGCACATACATACACAGTTGCAACGACTTATCATCCTATCATAAAAAAACGGGGAAGCCGAGTCATCCTTGGGATGCCGAAATCCCCCACCATGCCCGTACAGGAATTCTTGGGCATGGTCAACAAGGTCCACACAGCGCAAAAAGCAGCAGACCCTTCAGCAGCACTTTGAGTCGAGCAGTCAGTCATCCAGCAACAAAGGAAGCAGCATGAGGAAGAACCAGCCGCCCCCATATATAAGAAATGCTTTCTCAAGGGAAAACACTAATGTCAGTTGGGCCAGACAGATTGCCTCGTAAGAGAAATCGCTCCTGCCCACCACTGTCTTTCTTTCAAGTACGAGAAATGGCTAGATATGCGCTTCTTCATTAGAGATGAAAGATCCAACATGGAATTCTTGGTGGATACCGGAGCCTGGAGGTCCTTCATCCCAGCAAGACCGGCAGAGTGGATGAACCCCGCCCCAGACCCTAACCTGCAGGTCTCATCCACCAGCAGAGCACCTCTAAAAAAGTATTGGAAACGGGAGATGAAGACGACTACGACTGGTACCTCATAACTGCAGACGAAACAATGGCACTGTTAGGAGCAGATTTCCTAACAGCACAAAACCTTCTAATCGACATAGTATGAAATGAACTAGCCGTGAAATTGTCAAAATATTCACCTCCACAAAACACGAGAAGAAGCAGAAACTTAGCCCCATTGCACTAGAGGTCCCCCCAGGAGAAATAAGAAATTTGTTACAGGAATACAAAGACATATTCAAAGACGACCTCAACCACGACCTCACCAAACTATTAAAGCACAGACTAAAGCCTCACATCCAGACAGAAGGTCCCTCGATACATTCAAAATTTAGATGACTGTCGCTGGAGATCTTTTTTACATAGACATTTTTCAAAGGAATAGAAGAAGCTGGAATATATAAAAAAGAAATCCAGTCCATGGAAATCACCATTGCATATGGTGCCAGAGGCAGACAGAACATGGCACGCCCGTGGAGACTACCGACGGTTGAATGTCAAGACAAAGCCAGAGAGATACCCACTTCCTGATATACCAGACATAACGAACAAAATAAGTGGAGCACGAATATCCACCAAGATCGATCTGCTAAAAGGGTATTTTCAAGTACTGGTAGGGAAAGAAGACGTCGAAAAGACGGCAATCATCAATACATATTCAACTACAGCTGTTTCGGCCTCCTCAACTCCGGTGCGGGGCAACATTCTAGAGATTGATGGACGAAATATTCGACGACCTTCTATTCTGTGTAGTATACGTGGACAATATACTAATGTACACCCCGAACCTATAGAAGCACATCGAACATATGAGAGAAGTGTTAAAAAGGCTAAAAGAAAACGAGTTTATAGTACGAGACGGGAAGACAAGTGTGCAGATGAGGAAAGAAAACAGTTGACTTTTTAGGACATAAAGTGAGCCAAGACGGTATAAAACCTCTACCTTGAAAAGTACAAGCAACAACAGAATTCCCCTAACCTACGACACTGAACATACAAATTGCCATCACCGTTTTATACCGAAAATTACTAAAATCATGAGCCCCATATCAGTGTTCGTGGTTTAAAGGAAATAAAAAACAATGATCTTTAGGAAATGAACAACCCACTCAAGCAGGACATTGATGACAATCACCGCCTGTTAGCTTTCTACAGCAAAATACTAACCATAGCAGAGCAGGAATATTCTACATTCGACAGGGAACTTCTGGTAGTCTACAAAGCAGTCCGACACTTCCGCCACTTGTTGAAGGGACGAGAAATCATGGTCAGTGCGTCAACAACGACACCTGTCTACAATGGCGGAATACTCCTGCACAATCAAGTATCTGGAGGCTCATCTGACACCCCGTACTGAATGCCTATCCAGAAACTGCTCAACCCTATCCAACTTGGGATCCCCTATCAAGGTATAGCCGAGGAGTAAAAGGAGGAGGAGGGAACTACAACGCCCTTAAATAGAGTGACCTAAAGGATGGAGGGACCTGTCAATCAAAGAAGGAACGGAGACTATCACTTTGCGAGACGAAGTAACGGACGCCCACTCCTTTACTTGTCAGAGGTTTTAAGGAAGGGAGCTTTCAGCCTCGCCCACACCCAATCCAACCCATCAGCCATCAGGTCGAACTACTGCCAGAATGACAGCAGAGCTGTATATCTTGAGTGGCATGTGGAAAGACGTCAAAACGTGGGCAAGTCAATGCATCCTATGCCAGAATTAAAAAATTACAAGCCACACGGAAAGTGGAATAGAAGAATACACTATGACGTCCCGATGCCTTGTCCACATTTAAGTGGGACCATCAACACCATCAGAGGGGAACAGGTGTCTATTTACAATAATAAATAGAAATACAAAATGGCCGGAAGCAAATCCCATTCGACAACAGATGGCGGTAGGTTGCAGTAAATGCCTTACTGACTGGATCAGGAGGCACAATGTTCCCCAGATCATCACCAGCCACAGAGAAGCAAACTTTACCTCCTTCCTGTAGAGCGCTGTCGCCCACAGTTTGGGAACTAAAATAATGCACGCTACTACCTACAACCTCGAAGCAAGCAGAATAATAGAGAAGCTGCATAGATCATTAAAAGCCTCTCCAACAGCCAGATGTCACTCTCCAACAGCCAGGTGTCAAGGAAGCAATTACAGAAAGGGATTACTATGGGTCCTGTTGGGATTAAGAACGACACCACACAAACATTCAACGTATCCCGGACCGAAGTCTTAAATGGCCAAGTGTTGACGTTACCGGCAGAAGTGTTCCCAGACAACAAGAGCCCAACAACGACATCTGAAATAAGAAAAGCAATAGAGAAATTGCTACCGGCAAGAACGACATACACAGCAGACAGAAAAGTGTTTATCCCTGAAGACATAATTTTAAATGTGAGATAGAACTTTAAGATTCACCAAAACAGTGATCAGAGAAAGAAAAAAGGGGCAGTCACGTTAACTTTTTAAAACTAACTGGAAAAATCAAAGCAATTAAGATTCGCATGAGATGAAAGAGACCTTTCTTCCGAGAAATAACAATGACGTGGGAAAGAAGAACCTGCAGCTGTTGAGAGAGAGAGAGAGAGAGAGAGAGAGAGAGAGAGAGAGAGAGAGAGAGAGAGAGAGGCACTGCTCTTTTAGATGTCACTCAAGAGAGTATTCAAACTCTCAGAAGTGATGCAACTTTGCCCTGCAGACTTCGGGGGAAGCTGAGATGAATTCTTTTCTTTGTTCTGATATTTTCGTCTCTCAGTTAATCAAGTTTGCTTAAGAAAGGTTCACTCAAGGTCCCCAGTTTCTTCGTAATTTTATGAATGTTTTTTTTTTTCTTATTAATGTATATACGTTACAAATATATTAAAATTTTATTTAGTAAAATTATTTTATACAGCTTCCAAAAGTTTTCGTTTAGCTTGTATTAACATATATCAATACCTGTTATGTTCTAAAGGGTCCACAATAATACAAAGTGTTAAGAGTCCTTGTATAATTTTTAAGACTACAAAAAGCTTTCGAACCCTTCCATGGGTTCATCTTCAGTCCAAATGAACAATTGGTTACAAATAATTGTAACTAATTGTCATTTGGACTGAAGATGAACCCAGGGAAGGGTTCGAAAGCTTTTTGTAAAGTCCTAAAAATTATACACGGACTCCTAACACTTTGTATTATTGTGGACCCTTTAGAAAATTTTATATAATATCGCGATAGAGAGTTTTTCCCAAATAACTGTTATGCCGGATGATGCTCTAGAAATACACATTTTACTACCATAAAATAACAGGAAGCGAAACAATGTCAATCTGAGTTTAAAAATCAGGCGTACAGGAAGACAACCATTCATTCAACAAAAAGGCAGTTACTATCAAGACAGATTCAGTCTTCTGGGAAACTCTTGAATCTAAAGTTCTTGATATAATATATGGAAAAGATGAAGGAAGTTTTAAATGTTATTTTGCGAAAATATATAAACCACATATCTCTCTTGGTTCATGCATTAATGTCTTTTGTACTTAATTGGAATACCAAAACATTCTTTTTTTTTTCATTGAGATTGATTTACTTAAAGTGCAAAGACGCTCTTGAGCTATTCTCAAAGATTGAAACAAGCGTATTCGTAAGCTGTCAAAGTAACCAAATAAAAGCTTCAGAAAAGTTTATTATCAATGTCTCCTCGGTCAAGAGCTTGATGTAATTAATCTTCTCCATTTTTAGACAAAATTTCATGTGCTTCTCCTTCCGTACTAAAAGTTTCTTTAACATTTTCTTAAAACTTTTAGTATTGATATTTAACGCTCGTTCTAATATTTATTTTCAGTTCTTCTGTAGTTATATTAAGACTTGTACAATCTGAAAAAAAAAAACGACGAATGGCGTATAACATGATGTTTTCGCTTATGTAGACTTAACCATAGGAAGACCGAGTGTCCATATATGACTTTAATGGTAACTTAAGTTTGCAAGTAATATCTCATATTTGTTCCCTAATAGAAAAACTTCAAATAACGATTTGCATAAATCAGATCATGATTTTCATATGATTAGTTATACCATTTCATTATTTAGATTCTCAGGCATAATTAAGCTATAAGAGAAAAGTATTATTATTTAATTATCAGAAACTCAGTAGCTGGTATTTATATTCATTAGTCGATTAAGAAGCTGACACCTTCACTAACATATGAAAAGGTAATAAATATCTTGAATAACTTAACTGTTGCATATCCAGTAAACTCAGATGATTTCAGACTATAACAATAAATCTGATCTGAGTGCCCAGGTTAAATTTCCGAGTTCATATCAGCTTTGCAAAATACAATCCCAAATAACGAATGCAAACACACTCCAACTCATTCCATCGTAGTGGACTGCATTACATGCGAATAATAATGTTGATTGCTTTCCATCGGCTGAATGTGATAAAAGCCCAATGCCAATGTTTTGCATCCAAGTCCCATTTGAAGTATCAAGGACCTGGATTCATGAGAAAATACAATTGGCTTTTCTTTTATTTCGAGATTTCCTTTGCATCCCGTTTAAATTTTAGATATAATAATAATAATAATAATAATAATAATAATAATAATAATAATAATAATAATAATAATAATAATAATAATAATAATATCCTTTATTTCAGCTCAAGGCCATATACATGGAATATACAAAATACAGACAGTAACATACACAATCTAGAGACATGAGACAACATGTTAAAAAAAATTAATAATCGGCACTTATCCACAAAATAGCTGAGGTAGCATAAAAGATAACAATCATAATACTGGTAATAACTGTAATAATATTGGTGAGAAAAAAAAATGCATTGAGAGTAATAAAAGTTAGTGCACATATTATATAACTTAAATTTCGACTAGAGACCTTAGGTGGTTACAGTAGTCAGGTCCAGAGGGGTAAACAAATACAAAAATTGACAAAAAAAAAAAAAATTGACAAAAAAAAAAAAAAAAAAAAAAATATTAACTTGATAGTAATCACAGTCATATTGAAAAATTATAATATCAGCAATAAATGTAATAATGACAAAATCTGCAGATGACATCTTGCCAATACAGGGATTAAGTCCTTTAGGGGACAATGGCCTCATTTTCCCATCTTTCCCACAATTTAGATCTTCTTCTTGGTTCACTCCTTAGGATGCTTTCTATGAGCGAGTTGCTGCTGTTCTCACTCGGGTTACCAGACTGGACATTGTTCGCCTAACAATAATTTTTAAATTGTCCAGGGGGTTTTCTATGAACATCTGTGTGGCGTAGTGGTAGCGGGGAGTGTTTGTGAGGCGTCTCAGTATGTCATTGTGCACAACAGTGATGCGTCTCATGGTCTCTCGGGTATAGTACGTCCAGAGGGAACACCCATAGATACTGTAGCACTACGAGCGGAAGAGCAGCAGTTTCACGTCTCGGTGACAGAAGGCAAACCTCCTTGCAACCATGTTGCCAGTTGCACATAGTTACGACGCCTCTGTTCAATGTCTGCCGTATCTTTTAGGTCGTCGATGATAATGTGACCCAAATACGGAAATTCGTGCACAAATTCCAGCCAATGGTTTCCGAGGAAAATTTGTGGTTCTGCAATATGCTTAAGCGATCTCGGGAGCAGCGATATGCACTGGGTTTTGGTTTCGTTGTAGATTATATCAAATTCCTCAGCACATTGGCGGCAAGTGTCGATGAGTCGTTGGAGACCTTGCACTGATGGGGAAATCAGAACCATACTGTCGGCGTAACAGAGGTTGTTTATAGTTGTTTCATTGATGGTGCATCCGATTGGGAGTGAGTTCAGCTTGACATTCAAGGCATCTGTGTACGTATTAAACAGGTATGGAGAGAGAATACCCCCTTGCCGAACCCCGTTTAGGGAGCCGAAGGTGTACGATAATACGTTACCCCATTTGACACAGAATTGCTGTGTGGAGAACCAGCAGTGTAAAATGCCAATTAGATATAGGGGTGTGCCCATTTTATGCAGCTTCAGGAAGAGCTTCAGGTAGTTTACTCTGTCAAAGGCTTTTCTTACATCTACAATACAAAGGAAAACAGGAAAGGCTGATGATAGGTAGTAGTTCAGCAATTCTTTTAGTATGTAGATGCAGGTGTCGGTTGAGTGGTTTGCTTTAAACCCGAACTGGTTGTCAGTGGTGTGTAGAAAGGGGAGAAGTCTCACTAGAAGAACCGACTCAAGTATCTTCGATGCGATCGTTGTGATTGCAATCGGCCGGTAGTTGCCAGTGTCAGCTGCATCCTTTAGCTTGTTTATGATTAATGGTATCAAATGAACTAAGAATAGGGAGTCTGGAAGAAACCGGTGAATTATGCATTCATTGAATAGGGCAGCTAGCAAAATGTAAATTATCGGATGGCAGAATTTGAATGCCTCTGCAGGAAGACTATCACAGCTGGGCGATTTATTATTAGGTAGGCTGTTTATGGCATTGCTGATGTTACCTGGCATAATACGGTCATCAAAATGAGATTGAATGTTGTCAGTAAGGAGGTTATCTACATCCCTTCGAGAATCTTGATCATTTATGCAATTCAGGATATTGTTGATGTGATCACCCCATATACTTGCAAAAGTTTCGTCTCCGACTGCTTCCCCTACTCTCTGTGATAGGTTTTTAGTTTTGGGATTTAAGGACTGGATATCTTTCCAAAGACGAGGATCACCAGATTCTAAATTTCTAGACATTGCATCTGCTCTTAGTTGTTTTTCATTTAACCTGCAGTGCTTAAGAGCAAGATTGAACTGCACTTTCGCCTGTCTCATTAGTAATGCAGAGTGCCCTTCCCTCGCGCTGCCATTTTGCCTCCACAGTAAAAACATTTCTCGTGAGTATGTACACAGATCTTTAACCAAGTCATTCCATCTAGTTATATTACGAGAATTACCTTGACGAAATCTATAGGCAATCCTGCCCGAAGCAAGCATAGTTGAGGTTATGTTCGAATAGAATTCATTCAGATCCCTCCTGTGGTGGTCATTTCTACAATTTGTGTTAGTACAAAGTAAGGTGTCTGCCGGTTGAACTATTGACCGCAAACTGGTTTCCGTGGTCGCCCTAAAGTATCTGGTTTCTGTTGGTTTTTAAAATCCCAGTTTACCGCTGGTGGACGATCAGTTAGGGGGTTCACGGTAGGGAGGGATGGGGTACTGAATGACACCTGTAATGGGATGTGATCGTAGCGCGTTGCAAGATCATAGCGAATATTGCAGGTCATAATAGAATCATAAAGTTGAGGAGATGTGATGCAGTGGTCCAGCCAGGAGGTTGTAATAGCGTCCACTCTATTATGTACATATGCATAGGAGGAAGAACGGAGGAGCAATACATCGCTAATTTGGAGAGCATGATTTTGACAGAACCGAGTAAGTTCATTATAAAATTGTTTTGTGGGGTGAGAATTAAGGTCCCCGATTATACAAATATGATCAGCAGGAGAATCATGGATAATACTGTATAACTCCCATAGGATCATGCAATAATGGTAAAAATTATTGTTATTTGTAAGCCAATTTATGTTTACTTCTGCATGGGAGTTCGTGAGAGATGAGTGGGTCAGAGCCAGTGAGAAACTAGACTATCTAGCGTCACTGATGGGCGCAGATTGTAAATTACTACGTGACATCTCTTCTCAGGTGTCGTGGGTCGAGGTGAAACACGAATGTTGAGCTCTCCAGTCCAGCGGCCAAACGAGATGTTCTTCTCTTTTTTCGGCTTGTTTATATCTGCCAGCCGCCAGGCCCCTCAAGATCACTCTCATCTGCATCTACGATGGGGGGTTTTGCGGGGGAGAGATAGGGTGGGGAGGATTACGAATGTTGGTAAACATCACCGTAGATATATCTTCTAACTGAGGCACTGGGGAGGGAGAAGAGGTTGGGAGACCAACAATCCCCTCAGAATGGTCTATAGGTGACGAGGGCACTTCCGTGTTGCTGGGAGGCGAGGAAAAACTGGATGCACTTTTTTGATCGCATCCCAGATACGTGTGAGGTTATTTGTTTCCACCATTTTAAGACTGTCTAGGGATTCCTGTAGTCCAATGATCACGTCCCAGATTCTTGATAATTTATCATTTGTCTCCTCAATTTTATCCGAGTTTTTTCCAATTATTTCTGAGAGAGATTTTGCTGTTTGGAAGGCATTTTTCGCCGTGTCGTACACCGCAGGTAGGCTTAGGTCAGCAGGCCCCATTGGGGGCAGATTGTAAGGGTCATCGGTGTAGATTTCCACCGAGCATTTCCTTAGCCACCTAGCGATATATGATATTTTCTTGTGAGAGGACAAGTTCTTTGTGGATCACTCCTTGAGAATGCTCTCTGGTATCAGATCTTTGCATTTCGTATATGCAACGTTGATATCCTCATCGGAGAAGGCATTACTGACAGATTGTATAGCGGACTCGACGTCGGAATCGTTCGATTGGTATAGTATAAAATAAAGACAATTGTTCGCGAGTACGGAACTTGTGTGTGGTACACAGGCACCGGTAGGTGCCAGGGTTACTTCCGCAATGGTTGGAGGTTGGTCGGATGACATTTTTGTGGTAAAGGAAGGGTCATGCACTAGCACATACACTGCATTCTTTTACCCATTTCCCATGACCAATAGGCATCGAGTAGCTGTGATTTGAAAGATTTCTAAGGCACTGATTGGAGCAGAAAGAATAATATTATATCTGCAACTGCACAACACTCTCCGGCTACACGCCGGGTATTACGTGGAGACACTATTAACACATTGCTTACTATAAGAGGTATAATCACCAAGGGCGAAAAACCCCTTTTTCTGTGAAGAAACGCGAGAGAGGCCTCCAACACGTCCGCCCCCACACAGTTGACAAATTCTAAAGTTTTACCCAGATTAGTAATTTAATCAGTTTTGAACAGTTTATATAAGACCTAGTTCATATATGTTTATAAATACCCGGCCCCCACAAAAAAAAAAAAAAAAAAAAAAAACAAAAAAAAAAAAAAAAAAAAAAAAGTTTGAGTCAGTCTTCCTTCCTGGATGGATGATCGACATGCTGAATATGCATTTTTTTCTCTTCTTTTTCTCTTCTTCTTCTTCTTCTCTTCTATCTCTCTCTCTCTCTCTCTCTCTCTCGCTCTCTCTCTCTCTCTCAGAATTCTGGAAGTAAAGTCAGTTATTGCAATATATTTTCCGATTACAGAGACTGGGAAATGAAATCGGAAGAGTAAAGAGGAAACCGGATGATACGAAGTCTTTAATGTCAAAAAGCAATAAAGTCACGTGGGCAATCATACTTTTTAAACCCCCCCCCACAATAATCGGAGGGAATAAAACAAGTCTCGCTCAAGGCCACAATAACACAGACTAGAAATATGCACTGCAGTAACCTGACCGACAAAGTCAAGGTAATTACGGCGGATTTTATGGGTAGTAAAATACCATGTGTAAATAAAAGTAAATGAATACATGGAAGCAGCGCCAAGGGAATGACATCGTGGATTCCTAAGAGAAGCTTCTTGCAGAAATGGCATAGGGAAATGGGAATGGAGGGATATGCTATTCATATTTCCGTTCACCAGCAAAGGACGATATTCGACTGACACATGAGCTTTGGACTCATTGCAAATCTGATTTTATAAAGACATAAACTAATATTGTAACGAAATTGAAATCCATATGAAATTTATATCCTCCGGAAAAGAACTCCAGCACAATTGCCGAAGGACTTTAGTGAGAAGAATGGTTCCTTTACTCTGTAATTGATCATTTTTTTTTTTTTTCTTTTTTTGGAACTGTACATTGGAAGCCCTTTGGAAACATGTGATTCATTCCATTCCGAAATCTGTGGCCGTTCCATTCTTTCAAACCTCCATCGAATTGGCTTTGCTTTCTTCTGTAAAGAATAGTTGAAACTTTACTGAACATAATTCGAAAAAGTCTCGAATCCACTTTTCTTAGTCCAACAGTCCTTTTTCATAGGGGTTCGGTTGTATCCTTTCGATCATATATATATATATATATATATATATATATTATATATATATATATATATATATATATATATATATATATATATATATATATATATATATATTTGATAAAACAGCAAGGCCATATTAGTTAATCTATTTTTTCATACTTCGGAGTTATTGAAATTAAAAAGGTGACCAAAAGATTCTACACACATATTCTTAGTATATCCAATGTAGCACGAAGGAAAACATGCTTGATAATAACCTTACATCCAAGGGACAAAAGTGAGTGAAAAAACTTAGGATTTCGAACAAGTACTTTTGCTGAGAGCATCTTCCCTCTAGATGCTTACCCTACATAAATTGTATTATATTATTTACAAGGAATACTCAATACAATATTGTTTGAATTTGATGGGCTATTTCTAATTAGTTTATTTCTCAATTTATTATTATATTTAAATACTAAGTTAATACCTATAGTTTTTAAAATGGGTACAGCACGTATGAAATTAGGATGAAATAGTACACAGAGAATATTATTAAGTTCTTTGTTAACACCACTTGCATTGTAAAATGTATTATTTGTTTTATTTCTAAAAAGTTCTAAAAAATATGTAGGGTAAGATAATGATTCTCCTATTTTATCAATAATTTTAAATTCCTCTGCCAAAAATTTGTAGTCTTGAGATTTTGGAAAATTGAGTCACGTCATTTAACGTAAACCGTGCACCCATCAGGCAATTACATTCCCATTCATCGGATCATCACAAACGTTAATACATTTCTTTTCCAGGATGATATAATACCATTTCGTTAGCAACTGAACTGGTGCAAATTATGTGTATTAAGCACCATTTAGTCTGTTTGTTGTTTGTTAAGAACCAGCTGACTTCATTAAGATGTTGGTTTATATCTACGATTATATTTAAGTTCTCCTTTAGATTTTTTTTTTTTTTTTTTTGCTCGTATATGGAAAATATTGACCCGAATTATTTGGTTTTCCGGAAAAAAATAATAAAAACGAAATAGCCTTGATATCACATCATATAATTTTACATTGCCATAGTCATTACCCGTATTTTTCTTTTACGGAGGTTGCAGGAAGATGTATAAAAGGCAAGATATTTGTACTACGTCCTGACATCAGGATGTTCAGGATAAATCGGTTTTTGGAATCTTAATTTTTTCCTGCTTATGAAGTTTTTTTTATCAGTGCACTATTGTCTTCCATTTCTCCTCTACTCATTTTTCCTTCATAAACCTGAATTTCTGCTGCAAAGGATCTTCAGAGGCGCCTGTTGAGAAGGCCATCAAAATGGTAATGATATTGGCGGGTCTCCAATTCAAAGGAGGAGGTCTCCCATCTATTGACACTCTCCCTGAGTGTTATTCCTCGACCAAGGTTTTGCATTTCTCTGCCCCTTCTATCAAGGGAAAAGGCTGCGTGCAAAAAGGGCTTATATAAACTTGTTGTTGGAGAGAGAGAGAGAGAGAGAGAGAGAGAGAGAGAGAGAGAGAGAGAGAGAGATTCTTCACTTTGACCATCGGTAATTAATCGTCATGCCTTAAGTAAGCTTACTACAAAAAGAGAGTGAGAGTGGAATTTATTGTTCATCTGAGTTAACAGCGAATGATTTCCTGGCACTTGTGGCGTTAGGGAAAAGGTTCTTTCCTCAATTAGAGAACGATTTTCATTTCATTGAATGGAACTTTACGCTAAACGTCGTATTAGTTAGTATAATTTTTTTATGGCCATTATCATGGGTGAAATTTGAATAAACAGCAAATTAAAGCTCCCATGTCTGATGATTCACATTTTTAGAATTCCTTTTGCTCTTCACGGAAAGAGAGGAGCATGTTGTATTATTTCATCTCAAAATATTGCCATGGAATCTGGTGTGGATGTAATGTCTAAGGTTATAGGTTTACGACTTGCAATTCTGAAAATAGGGAAGAATATCTACAAGTATATGGCTGATAAAGTAGCTATTAATTTGAATAAGCATGCTTAAGAGAGGGTTTGCTTCCCAAGTACACCATACTATTATTATTAGTATTATTATTATTATTTTTTTTTTTTTTGCTCTATCACCGTCCTCCAATTCGACTGGGTGGTATTTATAGTGTGGGGTTCCGGGTTGCAACCTGCCTCCTTAGGAGTCCTTCACTTTTCTTACTATGTGTGCCGTTTCTAGGATCAACACTCTTCTGCATGAGACCTGGAGCTACTTCAGCCTCTAGTTTTTCTAGATTCCTTTTCAGGGATCTTGGGATCGTGCCTAGTGCTCCTATGATTATGGTACGATTTCCACTGGCATATCCCATATCCTTCTTATTTTCTATTTCAGGTCTTGATACTTATCCATTTTTTTCCCTCTCTTTCTCTTCAAACTCTTGGTGTCCCATGGTATTGCGACATCAATGAGTGAATACTTTCTTCTTGACTTTGTCAATCAACGTCACGTCTGGTCTATTGCAACGTATCACCCTATCCGTTCTGATACCTTAGTCCCAGAGGATCTTTGCCTGATCGTTTTCTATCACTCCCTCAGGTTGGTGCTCGTACCACTTATTACTGCAAGGTAGCTGATGTTTCTTGCACAGGCTCCAATGGAGGGCTTTTGCCACTGAATCGTGCCTCTTTTTGTACTGGTTCTGTGCAAGTGCCGGGCATTCACCTGCTATGTGGTTTATGGTTTCATTTTTCGTATTGCACTTCCTACATATGGGGAGAGATGTTATTTCCGTCTATCGTACTTTGAACATATCTGGTTCTTAGGGCCTGATCTTGTACCGCTGTTATCATTCCTTCAGTTTCCTTCTTTAGCTCTCCCCTCTGTAGCCATTGCCAATTGTCATCGCTGGCTAGTTCTTTAGTCTATCTCATGTATTGTCCGTGCATTGGTTTGTTGTGCCAGTCCTCTGTTCTGTCTGTCTTTCTCCTGTCTCTGTATAATTTCTGGGTCTTCGTCTACTTTTATTAGTCCTTCTTCCCATGCACTCTTTAGCCACTCGTCTTCACTGGTTTTCAGGATATTGCCCCAGTGCTCTGTTTTCAATGTTGACGCAGTCCTCTATACTTAGTAGTCTCTCCCTCCTTCCTTTCGTGTTATGTATAGTCTGTCCGTATTTGCTCTTGGGTGTAGTGCTTTGTGTATTGTCATTTGTTTCCTGGTTTTCTGATCTATGCTGCGGAGTTCTGCCTTCGTCTATTCCACTATTCCTGCGCTGTATCTGATTACTGGCACTGCCCATGTGTTTATGGCTTTTATCATATTTTCCGGCGTTGAGTTTTGACTTGAGTATCGCCTTGAGTCTCTGCATATATTCTTTCCTGATCGTGTCCTTCATCTCTTGTGTGTATATCTCCTCCTTCCATTATTCCCAGGTATTTGTATCCCGTCTCATCTATGTGTTTGATGTTGCTTCCATCTGGTAGCTTATCCCTTCAGTTCTCGTTACTTGCCTTTTTGTATGTTGACTAAGGCGCATTTTTCTATTCCAAACTCCATCCTGATGTCCCCAGATACAATCCTTACAGTCTGGATTAGGGTATCTATTTCCTTGATGCTCTTACCATACAGCTTGATGTCGTCCATGAACATCAGATGGTTGATTTTGTTGCCTCTTTTCTTGAG
Source organism: Macrobrachium nipponense (assembly GCF_015104395.2). NCBI lineage: Eukaryota > Metazoa > Arthropoda > Malacostraca > Decapoda > Palaemonidae > Macrobrachium > Macrobrachium nipponense. Next base: position 42,572,546 of record NC_061095.1, on the reverse strand, counting down.
TTGGTACCGGCATCCATCTTCTGTAGTACTTTTGTCATGGGGAATCATGGCTACTACGAAGAGTAGTGGGGGACAGTGAGTCGCCCTGGAAGATCCCTCCCTAGTGATATTAACCTCTGATAAGTCTTATTCCAGAGCTTGTAAGTATTGTATTCCAGGTGCGCATTGTATTTTTGAGGAAGCTGATGGTATTTTTCCTCTGCCCCATATATTTTCAGGCATTCTATTAGCCATGTGTGTGGTATCATGTCGAAGGCTTTCTTATAGTCTATCCATGCCATGCTTAGGTTGGTTTTCCTTCTCCTACTGTTCTTCATTACCATTATTATTATTATTATTATTATTATTATTATTATTATTATTATTATTATTATTATTAGTTGTTGTTGTTGTGGAAAAGACCCTATTTTAAGTGACAAAAGTAAATAAGTTATTTTACACCATCAAAAAGAGAATAAGCAATAAAAATGATTCCGCAGAATAAAAGATGTGATAACACTTTTAGACTTAAGAAACGTCATTAATAAATAAACATGTCATATATAATGCAAATGTGTTATCCTTTTAAAGAAGTATTATTTTTTAGAGTCACATAATGGCGGTTTTTCATGTGAAACATACAAAACTTTCAGCTTTTTTTTTTTTTGGAGTACCCCTGGCAGAATCATAAAGCTTAAAAATGATAATCCTGGAATGTGGGGATAGTATGATGTGTTAAAATTTTAGTTACAGATGAATTTATTGGAAAGCTTGTGTCTACAGGAGATTGTTAACGACTAATCAAAATGGAAAATGTTTCAAATTGAGGTGGTTTTCATCCAGTTTATTAAATTATTTTATGCCCCTGACTGCTAGGAACAAAAGTATACCAGAATTAACCAACCTTTGATTTGACTGACTTTCATTCTAATCACAAATCTTCCTGTTTTTTCACTGACCGTTAATTTTTCTTTAAATGTCCAAGTGTTCGTTCTTTGCTCTTTATCCAGAAGTCAATTAGGCTTAATATTAGTTGCTATGGCAACACGGCCGCAATATCATGGTATACAAAAAAAAACAGATATTTTTTTCTTCCTCTTATCAGCAGGAGAATATGACTTCGAGTTTGAATTAAAGAGAAATCAAAGGCATGAGTGGATATTATATAGTACAGATTTATAATAAATATTGAGTGGAAAGTAGTCAATTCACTCTACTTTAATTACTACTATCCCATAGTAATCAAATAACAGTGCATTACATTTTGTTCTCCAATAGACAATGATACCTTTATGCTCTAGAAAATCCACCTATTATGGACAGAATGAAAATATGAATAAATCCACTTGATAACATTTAGAGAATAATCAAGAGAAGTAAAACTTCACCTGCCATAACTATTGGTTATGAAGTTTGTTGCTTGTTCTGGTTATTGGTGTTGTTGATCTTCAGGATGTTCCATAATCATTATCCACTCTGTCTATGCAATTATAGTGTGTGTACATACGCCTGTGTACGTAAAAGTATGTTTTTAATTCAACATTATATTGGTTCATACTAATACCACCCATAGCTTGACCTTCTTTGCATAGACCTCATCAAAATAATCAAGTAAAATGGAATAGATGTGTCACAACTGTTTTCTCTCCTCGAGTTCCACATTACAACACTGAAGAGGAAACAGCTCTCCAGGGAATGCCACAACGCTCTTGTTTTCTGACAATGTTGAAATTTTTACCCACACAGCTCTCGACTTCATTTTGGTAATATTCTTTAATTTTGTTTCGTCATGGCGTTTTCAGCCAGTTATTTTACTGATTTTGTTCTTGCACATCGTATTTAATTCAATTTTGGGGAGATTGAAGGATTGGGGAAGAGTGTCATATCTACAGTAACTTCTGTTTGAATTGGCATTTTTTTAAAAATCAGCATTAATAAAGAACGTATTCCTTTTCCGTTTTTAAAATACTTCTGAATATCCACTTGAACAAATGCCTTAATGGACGAAGAAATTGTATTAGCAAACTGAATGAAAAAATAATTATATTTCCAGTAGTCCTACAACCTTGTTTAGGAGATTGTGTTCATAGAATATAAGATCGTGCATGGAATTTCATATACATTCATTCTGTTGTTTAAGATAAAAGACTCCTTGTCATGGGTAGTAACTATTCTGGCTATGGAGGAATATTAATGACAACGATTTATTATTTCTTAATAAGTGCAAGTCGACTGGACGTCCAGAACGGTGTTACCCGGAACGGCCTTCGCTTTCCTTTGTAGCCATAAGTGAACGAGCAGAAGTTCTGAGCCTGGAGAATTGTTGATATGGCAGGTTTTTGCCATAAGCCAACCACCAAGCACAATTAAAAGTATCTCCAATATCTTGAAAACAAAGATCATCGACAGTATCATTATTATCTCTCTCCGTCCATTTTAACAGTATAAGCTCGCATATGATCGCCTTTGGGAGGACAGATAAGATACTGAGGACGAAGAACACACACACACACACACACACACACACACAGAGCTGGGAAGGAAATAGTTTGGACGTGGTCCAAGTAGCATCTGGATGCTCCGAAGGTCTATTCCACGGAATTGCTGTTCCACCTTGAATGGAGCCGTCAGGGAATCCTGTTCACTGATATATTACCAATCTCATGTTTACTCAACAGTTCATTCACAGTGAAGATATTCTTAAAAGATGAAAGCTGAAAGACCATTCAAGAGAAGGAAAATCGCACCAGCTGTCCTTCCAAGAATAAGATGAGGTATATGAGGAAATTCTGGTGTTTATGCGCTTTTCTATTTATTTGTTTTTGATCTCATAAAAGCTTTATCTGATATACCAAATACAATAAGTGTTCATGATATTTACACATAAACAATGATCAACATGAACAACGAACAAGTATTCATAATGATTGCACAAGAACAAGCGATGATCAGCTCATGTTAATAACATAAAACAGATGTCCAATACTACTGTCTAGTCATAAATGGAAATCCCGAGAAAATATATGACAACACGTTCCTCCAATACATATTTCATTATTACTTCATTATTATTACTTTTGTTTGTTACCTTTGGATTAAAGTAGAATATCACACGGAAGATGAATTTTAGTATTTCATTGGTATCAGCTGTCTGAGATAAAAAGATACTGGTACATAAATATGTAATTTGATTAAAATTGATTCGACTTATACTACATCTGCTTCCGGAAATTGTGCTTGAAAACTCGTAAATATAAAGTTTTCTACAAAGCCCTGTGTTTTAGAAGTCGCCTTTCAAAGAATTTTTATAAACATCAAACAAGTATTTTTCTCCATGAAACTGCAGACAAAGGGAATATAAGTTGGACTTTGCATGAAAGCAAAAGTAACTCTGACGACAGTACGAATTATGAGGTCCTAACATTACTTATCAGAAAAAGTGCATTGTAGGATTTCGTTGTAGACCGTGAAGTATTGTCCAGATATGAAGAATAAGAAGGGTCAACTTCTATGAGAGAGAGAGAGAGAGAGAGAGAGAGAGAGAGAGAGAGAGAGAGAGAGAGAGAGATGAATATTTTTTTTACTTCTTAAAATATGTAGGAATGAAGAGTAAGAATGACCTTTTTCCCAAATCTTGGCTTATATATCGACTAAAAATAATTCTGAAACAATTTACCCTCATGTCGAAAAACATTAACTGTCTATCTGCTCGAGTGGGTAAAAATGTTTTTTTTTTTAAATCTTCACAGCAGTATGCGATCATCGCAACTTTTTAACACAGCAGCTACAGCATGTTCAAAGCTGTCTCACGATTGACGAGACACTTCCAGAGAGTCTGTGGGATTATCAGTTAAATTATAAACATGTAAAAATAATAACTGTTGGTTATGAAGTGTGCTGCTTGATCTGGTTATTAATCATGTTGATCTTCAGGATGTTCCCTAATCATTATCCATTCTGTCTATGTAATTATAGTGTGTGTACATACGCCTGTGTACGCACAAGTATGTTTTTAATGTAACGTTATATTGGTTCATACTAATACCACCCATAGCTTGACTTCTTTTCATAGACCTCATCAAAATAATCAAGTTAAATGGAACAGATGCGTCACAATTGTTTTTTCTCCTCGAGTTCCACATTACAACACTGAAGAGGAAACAGCTCTCAAGGGAATGCCCCAACGCTCTTGTTTTCCGACAATGTTACAATTTTTACCCACAGCTATCGGCTTCATCTTCGTAATATTCTTTAATTTTATTCCTTTATATCTTTTCTTAAAAATGCATATATTTCAGCCAGTTATTTTAATGGTTTTGTTTCTGCACATCTTATATAATTCTGTTCTAATTTGCATTTTTTCCCCTATGTATCCAACAGGCGCGTTTCTCGCCAATCTAAGTAATATTAAAAAGGCCGTGATAAAAACAATAGAAAAGAACTCCTATGAATTATTAATGCAGCTGAAGCAGCAAGCCCAATCTCCAATATAATATAATAATAATAACTCAATAAAATAATAATAATAATAATAAATAATAATAATAATAAATAAGAAAGAAGAAGAAGAAGAAAAGAAGAAAAGAAGAAGAAGAAAAGAAGAAAGAAACAAGGATAAGAAAGAAGATAGATAATAAATTTGAAAACAGAGCATGAGAGAGAACAGTGGGTTCCGCTTTTCCGCTGTCATATATCAAGGTAATTGTTTTGACCTGACATATCACATAGTATGGCTGGGAGCCAAAGGAAAATAATGACCCTCGTAGCCATTTCTTCTTAGTTTTAACGGCACATGTGTTGTTTAACGTTGCCCTTTCAGATAAAGGGAGGACAGGGAAGAGAATGCTGCAGAACTTAATTAAGAACACGACAGCTCAGGAGAAGCCATCAAAGATCTGACATATGCAATTCTGACCACTTTCAACTGGTGATTGAGCCGGATTGAAAAACACCGCACCTATATAGCACAGAGGATTATCTCTCATTAAGAATGATGATATATTTTTAGATAAAAAAACAATGGGCATCATTCATTTCAGTAGAAGACGTGCTCTAAGTATTTAAAATGACCGACCCTTAACCTTAAATATTAAGTAAGTATATATTGAAAAACCTTGGTATTATGAAATTCTTGAAGAAAAAAAATGCTGTAAAATATGGATGCTTGTTACTAAGGTTTACCAACATAAATCAAACATTATATTACTGATATTTATCATAAGGAAAGATCAGAATCAGGAAAGTGTTTCAATGGCTGTAAATTTTCACCTCATCTTTTTAGATAAGTGAGATTCAAATATATAAAGTATTTCATATTTTTCATGTTGAGATTATTATTTTTTTTTTCTTTTTTTTTTCTTTCTATCACAGTCCTCCAGTTCGACTGGGTGGTATTTATAGTGTGGGGTTCCGGGTTGCAACCTGCCTCCTTAGGAGTCCATCACTTTTCTTACTATGTGCGCCGTTTCTAGGATCACACTCTTCTGCATGAGTCCTGGAGATACTTCAGCCTCTAGTTTTTCTAGATTCCTTTTCAGGGATCTTGGGATCGTGCCTAGTGCTCCTATGATTATGGGTACGATTTCCACTGGCATATCCCATATCCTTCTTATTCTATTTTCAGATCTTGATACTCATCCATTTTTTTTCCTCTCTCTTTCTCTTCAAAACTCTGGTGTACCATGTATTGCGACATCAATGAGTGATACTTTCTTCTTGACTTTATCAATCAACGTCACGTCTGGTCTATTCGCACGTATCACCCTATCTGTTCTGATACCATATCCCCAGAGGATCTTTGCCTGATCGTTTTCTATCACTCCCTCAGGTTGGTGCTCGTACCACTTATTACTGCAAGGTAGCCGATGTTTCTTGCACAGGCTCCAGTGGAGGGATTTTGCTACTGAATCATGCCTCTTTTTGTACTGGTTCTGTGCAAGTGAATTTCATTTTTCGTATTGCACTTCCTACATATGGGAGAGATGTTATTTCCGTCTATCGTTCTTTGAACATATCTGGTTCTTAGGGCCTGATCTTGTGCCGCTGTTATCATTTCTTAATTTTCCTTCTTTAGCTCTCCCCTCTGTAGCCATTGCCATGTGTCATCGCTGGCTAGTTCTTTATTCTGTCTCATGTATTGTCCGTGCATTGGTTTGTTGTGCCAGTCCTCTGTTCTGTCTGTCATTCTCCTGTCTCTGTATATTTCTGGGTCTTCGTCTACTTTTATTAGTCCTTCTTCCCATGCATTCTTTAGCCACTCATCTTCACTGGCTTTCAGATATTGCCCCAGTGCTCTGTTATCGATGTTGACGCAGTCCTCTATACTTAGTATTCCTCTCCCTCCTTCCTTTCGTGTTATGTATAGTCTGTCCGTATTTGCTTTTGGGTGTAGTGCTTTGTGTATTGTCATATTTTCCTCCTGTTTTCTGATCTGTGCTGCGGGAGTTTCTGCTTCGTCCATTCCACTATCCTGCGCTGTATCTGATTACCGGCACTGCCCGTGGTGTTTTAGGCTTTTATCATATTTTCCTGCGTTGAGTTTTGACTTGAGTATCGCCTTGAGTCTCTGCATATATTCTTTCCTGATCGTGTCCTTCATCTTCTTGTGTTTTTTATCCCCTCCTTCCATTATTCCCAGGTATTTGTATCCTGTCTCATCTATGTGTTTGATGTTGCTCCCATCTGGTAGCTTTATCCCTTCAGTTCTCGTTGCTTTGCCTTTTTGTATGTTGACTAAGGCGCATTTTTCTATTCCAAACTCCATACTGATGTCCCCAGATACAATCCTTACAGTCTGGATTAGGGTATCTATTTCCTTGATGCTCTTACCATACAGCTTGATGTCATCCATGAACATCAGATGGTTGATTCTGTTGCCTCTTCTGTAGTACTTTTGTCATGGGAATCATGGCTACTACGAAGAGTAGTGGGGACAGTGAGTCGCCCTTCTCCTGATATTAACCTCTGCTAGTCTTATTCCAGAGCTTGTAAGTATTGTATTCCAGTTGCGCATTGTATTTTTGAG
>NC_061095.1:42548043-42553043 GCF_015104395.2 Macrobrachium nipponense | reverse complement strand
CTTATCTATTATATCAATTGCTGAACATTTTTGCTTTTAAGACACAGTGCATTTTGGGTTGAAAATACATAATTCTAGGTTATATGAAAGCAGTATGTTTGATTAGATATCAAACAAAATAAAGAAAACAAAATTATAAATATATAAACTCTATAGATCCCTAAACGTATGGAAAACTGATCAAATTTAGTGGGGAATCTCAGACTGGCAATCGGCGATCATGCCCTCTATTTGTTATCCTTAGCATAATGTAATAATTGATCAGTAATGACTAAGGTTCATAAGACCGTTATATTCCTGTTACTATTGTTAACATTGTTAACAAGTTATGAAATATAATTTCATTATTGTTCCCAATTTAAGAATGTTTCTCAAGAGATTCTGAATGTCAACCAGTAATATTCTTCGGACATACAACGAAAATTCATGAAATTTGCATTTCTGTAAGCTTATGAAAATTCAGTAGAAAATTCTGGCAACAACTTGTTTTATCTATTATGTATTCAGCCACACATCTTGCTCTTACTTTCTTAATCTTATTAAAAGCAGGAGTACTACCAATATATATCAGCAAATTGTTACTCTAACCATCATGCTCCTACTTTCTTGATCTCATTGAAAGTAGGAATACTACCAATAGCTATCAGCAAATTGTTAATCTAACAGACCCCAACAATTTAGGGTTCATCTAATATTAACCATAATTTTCCACGTCGGTTTCGGATGCTATATTTCTCATGAAATTATTTCTATTGGGTTTTCTATTTAATCTCGCCAAAATTTTCAAAATATACCTAATAGCATGAATTTGCATGGAAGATCTCTTTTTCAGTGTACGTTGACGAACTTTTTCCTGTCTTTGAACCAAGTAAAGAATATATCTCCATCATTCGGGCAAATATTCCTTTCAGTTTTGTCGCTTTTCTACTGAGTTTTGATACACACACACACCACACAGATATATATATATATATATATATATATATATATATATATATATATATATATATATATATATATATATATACATATATGTATATATATATATATATATATATATATATATATATATTATATATATGATATATATATATATATATATATATATATAATATATATATATATACATATACAGATAATATATATATACTATATATATAGTATATATATATAATATATATATATATATATATATCATATATATATATATATATATATATATATATATATATATATATGTATATATATATATATATATATATATATATATATATATATATATATATATATATATATATATATATATATATATATATATATATATTTTTTTTTTTTTTTTTTTTTTTTTTTTTTTTATCTTTCTTTTTTACAAGTTATAGTTTTTCTCTTCTTTACTCACGTATAAGCTAATAATTTATATTTTTTGAAAATAAATATATTCATCTTACCAACTCCATCAAAGTTGATGAACAATATAAGTATAAATAAACAAAATATACAAAAGATTATGGTTACTCGTATGTCTGACAAAAGTATCGACGCATTGAGTCGGGAAATCCCGTCCGTTCCGTAAATATAACGTTGAACAATTAAGAAGAGCACTTTCTTGAAGTATCCCGTCACAGGAAATCAGTGTTGATAGTTAAACAAGTTTATAATGATTAACTGACAGTCTTATTTTTCGGTTATGATGTATTAACAATAATGTAAACAATGTGTATGTATTTTTTTAACAGGTTGCTATAGAAAATTACTCTCGATTGGGGAAATGATATAGAAAATAATTGCATTAAATAAATCTTATAACCAGAAACAGAAACAATAAGCAATCTCCAAAGAGGAATCTAAGTCTTCTATATTCACACTTCAAGATGTTTATAGGCTTCTTTGCACTTTATCAGTAATTGCTTGCTGGCAAAAGATTTCGTATTTTTCTTACTTTCGGTGAAAAGATGCAGTGGATAAGGGACCTCATTCCATAGGAAAATGTCTCCCTTAGAAAGCTCCAACTTACCTGACACTGAAGAAATAAAGAAAGAAGAAAGAACTGGGCCGGAAAGGCAGTGGCTGTTAACGTCCGTATAGGAGAACCTTCCTTGCAGAATTTCATGTAATGATGAAGCTGCAAATTTTCATCTGTGGGAAGTAGGTGTCATGAATCATACTGTTTCAAAGACGGGGACAGAAGGTGCATATGTGATTTGCTAATACTGGGTAATATTGTCATATATATATATATATATATATATATATATATATATATATATATATATATATATATATATATATATATATATATATATTTGTATATGTGTTTCTTATACACATTATACAAGATGATGAACAAGGCACATTCTGCACGACGATTCCACGAAAGCTTCAGTATCAGAAAAGAACTTCAAAAAATGACCGAAATCCTGTCACACAGAAAACTAAGGGTGAATGGAAGTCATATTAATAGTGACTGTTGGGGGAACTTCAGGCTTAGGATTTAAGATGGGAAATCGGACTAGAAACGTCCTATGAACAGAGAACAAAGGCATTGACGACTGCATTGGAAAAAAAAATGCAATTTCCCACGGCCGGAGAAAGAAAAGACGCTTATTCTCATGTTGCCAAATTTCATTTTCAATATGTCTTCCATTCATACTTTACTATAATGTTTACGTTTTATCCAACTGCTGAAGGATAAAGAATTGAAACCTATCTAATGCATTCATCAGAGAAATGAACGCTTACACTGACGGTGGTGAAACATACCATACACACATACACTATAGCAAACTCACAGACACCCTCCCTCATGCACATAAACAAGTTCATACGCACATGAACACATTTCCCCTCACACGCTCATGCTGTAAGATGAAAGGCCTTAGCCACGATTCCGAGTTAAGTCTCTGAGTCAAGCAACATTTCAACACGTTGATTAAGGATAATTAGCCTTGGGGAATCTCTCAATGCACATAATCAGAGGAGAAGTTTAGTGATCTCTCTCTCTCTCTCTCTCTCTCTCTTCGCTCTCTCTCTCCTCTCTCTCTCTCTCTCTCTCTCTCTCCGTCAATGGTCTATTAAGCCATCGATTCCTTGAAAGATTTGTTTTCTTTTACCGAAGAGAATGATATTTTTTTTTTTTAGAATTTATGACTGTGGATAATGTCATTTATTATTAAAATATGTTCTGTTTTATGCTTATATACTTAACCCTACATAATTTTACAAAGGCTTATTTTTGTTCAAAATCCTACTGCAGCGCTAAAGAGTAAAACATGTACATACACAACCATAATCATCCACAAAAGGAACTTGACACAAACATAACTCAAAACCAATTGTTGCTATCAGTTCATTTTCTTTAGAATTTCTTGCAGCTTATCCAAATTGATATCACTGAAACCAACAGTTTGCTGCTTCTGAAGAAAAACCGCCTCTGTGATATCGACATCGTTATGTATATCAGAATCAGACGATATTTCATAAGTAAAATTATACCTCTTTTTCACAAAAACGCCATTGATTCAGATGACACCTCCATTAATTTTGGAATACCAATAAATAAATTATGTTTTTTTATTTGAATCCCTCGCCAAGTTCCTTTCGAAATGATACATGAAGTGCAATTCCATTACAACGAAATTTTCTTGATTGAGAAGAGAGAGAGAGAGAGAGAGAGAGAGAGAGAGAGAGAGAGAGAGAGAGAGAGAGAGAGAGAGAGGTGGGAGGTAGTTTTGTAGTGGTCTGCACAAAATGCTCCTATTTTCAGGGGAGTTGCTTTCATTGTAGCGTTACTGTATGGTTAGAACAATTAAGGCATTTAACAGAGAGAGAGAGAGAGAGAGAGAGAGAGAGAGAGAGAGAGAGAGAGAGAGAGAGAGCTGTTCATCTCCTTTGAGTTCTATGACTACTGTGTCCTAAACTAAGTTTCTGTCGACCTTAAAAATAGCATATTACTTTGACGATTTCCATTAGGATAATTGTTTTCGTAATAAAGCAGGAGTAATGATACCATAGTAAATAAGGTTGTATTATATGTAATCATGGTGAAAGGTTCTGACAAACTTGTGGTAAACACTTTGCAAACAGCCTGTCGTGAACTTGATGGAAAGAGAAGGAAATGTTGAAGTAAGAATTGACGATGGTTAAATGGCGATTGGAGGGAGTGTAGGCATATGTGTATGTATGTGTGTGTGTTTAAAGTATGAATGCGGTGCAACCACTGTGTTGTTTTCCTCTAAGTATGGGAGACGAATTAACGTTGAAAAAATAAGGTGTGTCCAAAGGAAAACAGCACGGGACTTATTTGAAATTGCGGAGCGTGGATGACCCCTTGTGCATTACCTTCTTTATAAATATCCACAGAAAACATACCAGGAGCATATCAAAACCCCTACACACAATGCATCCACGTGTTGCACATACTCTTGTTTTTCCTGGACATTGAGACTATCTAAATTCTTTTTTTTCGCAGTCAGTATCATTTTAATGAAGAAAATATAGCTGACGTATATGGTTGTAACTTTAGTGAATAAAGACAGAAATAACTGTTTAGATATTCTGATTACTTATCATTTTTCCTTTTTATATTGTGACGAAATATTTCTAGCATCATTTTTGTAGTAACAGACGCAATAGTTTCTTTCTCTTGTGCACGCCTACACTCGCTCCCAATCCCCATTTAACCATCTTCAATTCTTACTTCACCATTTCTTTCCTTGCCATCAAGTTCACGACGGGCAGTTTACAAATTGTTTACCACAGTTTGTCATAACCTTTCACCTTCTCCTTTGGGCATTGTCACTACTTGCGTGGAAACCATGGTTAAACTTTGTTTTGTCTTACCGCTTGATCAACACAGCTCACGCCCTGTATCAAATGTCCTGAATCATATTATATATGTTGTCATAGTTACCAAATCCAAAATTCTGAATTTTCAAAATTATTCCTTTTACGCAACCTATGCTTTTCCTGACCAATGGCACGCAGATTATGAACAGAAATGA
>NC_061095.1:42528300-42547543 GCF_015104395.2 Macrobrachium nipponense | reverse complement strand
AACAACATACAACAGACAGAAAAGTGTTTATCCCTGAAGACATATTTTTAATTGTGAGATAGAGCTTTAAGATTAACCCAAACAGTGATCAGAGAAAGAAAAAAGGGGCAGTCACGTTAACTTTTTAAAACTAACTGGAAAAATCAAAGCAATTATGATTCGCATGAGATGAAAGAAATCCTTCTTCCGAGAAATAACAATGGACGTGGGAAAGAAGAACCTGCAGCTGTTGAGAGAGAGAGAGAGAGAGAGAGAGAGAGAGAGAGAGAGAGAGAGAGAGAGAGAGAGAGAGAGACTGCTGTTTTAGCTGAGTATTCAACTCTCAGAAGTGATGCAACTTTGCCCTGCAGACTTCGGGGGAAGCTGAGATGAATTTTTTTTCTTTGTTCTGATGTTTCCGTCTCTCAGTTAATCAAGTTTGCTTAAGAAAGGTTCACTCAAGCTCCCCAGTTTCTTCGCCATTTTATAAATGATTTTTTTTATTAATGTATATACGTTACAAATATATTAAAATATTTTTGTTTGCCTTTCCCAATCTTTGCTCCGTTCTTTAGCTTTCTCAGAAAGAGAAATTTTATTCTGTAAAATTGTTCTATAATTTCCAAACCTTTTCGCTTAGCCTGTATTAACATATATTGATAACTATTATGCCGGATGATGCTCTAGAAACACACATTCGTCTACAGTATGTGATTTCCATGCTTAAGCAGGAAGCGAAACAATGTCATTCTGAATTTAAAAATCAGGCGTACAGGAAGACAACCATTCATTCAACAGAAAGGCAGTTACTATCAAGACAGATCCAGTCTTCTGGGAAACTCTTGAATCTGAGCCCTTGATTTGATGTATGGGAAAGACGAAGGGAGTTTTAAATTTTATTTTGCGAAAATATATAAACCACATATCTCTCTTCGTTCATGCATTAATGTCTTTTGTACTTAATTGGAATACCAAAACATTTTTTTTTTTCTTCATTGAGAATGATTTACTTAAAGTGCAAAGATGTTCTTGAGCCATTCTCAATGACTGAAACAAGCGTAGTCGTAAACAGTCAAAGTAACCAAAAAAAAGCTTCAGAAAAGTTTCTTATCAATGTCTCCTCGGTCAAGTGCTTAATGTAATTAATCTTCTCCATTTTGCAGACAAGATTTCACGTGCTTCTCCTTCCGTACTAAAAGTTACTTTTACATTTTCTTAAAACTTTTAGTATTGATATTTAACGCTGGTTCTAATATTTATTTTCAGTTCTTCTGCAGTTATATTAAGACTTGTACAATCTGACGAAAAAAAAAAAAAAAAAAAGACGAATGGCGTATAACATGATGAATATCCTATTATGTAGAGTTTCATCATAGGAAGACCGAATGTCCATTTATGACTTTAATGGTAATTTAAGTTTGCAAGTAATATCTCATATTTGTTCCTTATTAGAAGAACTACAGATAATGATTAGCGTAAATCAGATCATGATTTTCATATGATTAGTTATACTATTTCATTATTTAGATGCTCAGGTATAATTAAGATGTATGACAAAACAATATTATTTAATTATCGAAAACTTAGTAGCTGGTATTTATATTCATTAGTCGATTAAGAAGCTGATACCTTAACTAACTTATGAAAAGGTAATAAATAACTTCAATAACTTAACTGCTGCATATCCTGTAAACTCAGATGATTTCAGACTCTAACAATAAATCTGACTGAGTGCCCGGATTAAATTTCCGAGTACATATCAGCTTTGCAAAATACATTCCCAAATAACGAATACAAACACAATCCAACTCATTCCATCGTAGCGGACTGCATTAAATGCGAATGATAATTGTGATTGCTTTCCATCAGCTGAATGTAATTAAAGCTCAATGCCAATGTTTTGCATCCAAGTCCCTTTTAAAGTATCAAGGACCTGAGTTCATGAAAAAACCATTTGCTTTTGCTCTTATTATTTCGAGATGTCCTTTGTATCCCGTTTAAAAATTTTAGATATAATAATAATAATAATAATAATAATAATAATAATAATAATAATAATAATAATAATAATAATAATAATAATAATAATAATAATATCCTTTATTTCAGCTCAAGGCCATATACATGGAATATACAAAATACAGACAGTAACATACACAATCTAGATACATGAGACATGATAAAAAAAATTAATAATCGGCACTTATCCACAAAATAGCTGAGGTAGCATAAAAGATAGCAATCATAATACTGGTAATAACAGTAATAATATTGATGAGAAAAAAAAAAATATGCATTGAGAGTAATAACACTTAGTGCACATATTATATAACCTAAATTTCAACTAGAGACCTTAGGTGGTTACAGTAGTCAGGTCCAGAGGGCTAAATACAAAAATTAAATGTAAAAAAAAAACTTTAACTTGATAGTAATCACAGTCATATTGAAAAATTAAAATATCAGCAATAAATGTATAACATGGAGGGAAGAACCCCCAGTATTCATAAGGTAAGCGTGGACACGAAACGGAAGGCAGACCCCTATCTCTCTCTCTCTCTCTCCAAGGAATCACCCTCTCTCTCTCTCTCTCTCTCTCTCTCTCTCTCTCTCTCTCTCTCTCTCTCCAAGGAATCACCCTCTCTCTCTCTCTCTCTCTCTCCCACCTCTTTCTCTCCATTCTAACAGGTAATGAAAATGAGAGAGTTGCATCATAACATAACGTTTATTTACAAGAATAACTAAATCAATTAACTAAGTAATCCAGTCTTACAGACTAACCCAAAACAACTCATTGTCAAGTCACCCAAAAGTCCACACCTCTCCCTGGGAACTCTGTCCCCCGGTATTCCAGATCCGTCTGTTCAAAGATACAGAACACTTCTCGGTAAGTACACACACAAGTTTAAAGACAAAGTTAATAAAATGGAACATCTTACAAGATATCAAACAAGCCATCCCTTTGGCTAAAGTAAAGGTAACACTTACCCATTCCCAACCGGAATATCACTCACTGATAAATAAAAACACTTTGGCATCTGCCATCATGGCTTCGCCTTCCTCCCTCGAATGTCTGTGCAAGTCTTCCCATAGACTTGGCTAGTGATACATTATGAATAGAAGAGGCGCACACGCACATACGAATGCACACTTCGACAACGCCTCATATTACTGGCTACAACAGTTTCCCAAAGGCACTTGAGAAGAGTTCATAAACTGTCGTACATTGACTTCTGAATTAAGCACTTTTTATCTCACGCATCCCTAGAATCTCATTGATCAGCTACTCTCAGGTCGTTACCTCTGCACTGTTCTCTCACATTCCATAGGTCACGAGAACGTACGAAACAATATATTATTAATCAAAATCCTAGCCTTACAAATTGTAATAATGACAAAATCTGCAAGATGACATCTGCCAATACAGAGATTAAGTCCTTTAGGGACAATGCCTCCTTTTCCCATCTTCCCCACAATTTAGATCTTCCTCTTGCTTCACTCCTTAGGATGCTTTGTATGAGTGAGTTGCTGCTGTTGCTCACTCGGGTTACCAGACTGGACATTGTTCGCCTTACAATGATTTTTAAATTGTCCAGGTGGTTTTCTATGAACATCTGTGTGGCAGAATGGGTGCGGGGAGTGTTTGTGAGGCGTCTCAGAATGTCATTGTGCACAACAGTGATGCGTCTCATGGTCTCTCGGGTATAGTTCGTCCAGAGGGAACACCCATAGATACTGTAGCAGTACGAGCGGAAGAGCAACAGTTTCATGTCTCGGTGACAGAAGGCAAACCTCCTTGCGATCATGTTGCCAGTTGCACATAGTTACGACGCCTCTGTTCAATGTCTGCCGTATCTTTTAGTCGTCGGTGATAATGTGAGCCCAAATACGGAAATTCGTGCACAAATTCCAGCCGATGGTTTCCGAGGAAAATTTGAGGTTCTGCAATATTCTTAAGAGATCTCGGGAGCAGCAACTTGCACTGGGTCTTGGTTTCGTTGTAGATTATATCAAATTCCTCTGCATATTGGCGGCAAACGTCGATGAGTCGTTGGAGACCTTGCACTGATGGGGAAATCAGAACCATATCGTCGGCGTAACAGAGGTTGTTTATAGTTGTTTCATTGATGGTGCATCCGATTGGGAGTGAGTTCAGCTTGACATTCAAGGCATCTGTGTACGTATTAAACAGGTATGGAAGAGAAATGCCCCTTGCCGAAACCCGTTAGGGAGGGCCGAAGAAGGTGTACGATAATACGTTACCCCATTTGGCACAGAATTGCTGTGTGGAGAACCAGGAGTGTAAAATGCCAATTAGATATAGGGGTGTGCCCCTTTTATGCAGCTTCAGGAAGAGCTTCAGTTAGCTTACTCTGTCAAATGCTTTTCTCACATCTACAATACAAAGGAAAACAGGAGAGGCTGATGATAGGTAGTAGTTCAGCAATTCTTTCAGTATGGAGATGCAGGTGTCGGTTGAGCGGTTTGCTTTAAACCCGAACTGGTTGTCAGTGGTGTGTAGAAAGGGGAGAAGTCTCACTAGAAGAACCGACTCAAGTATTTTCGATGCGATCGTTGTGATTGCAATCGGCCAGTAGTTACCAGGGTCAGCTGCATCCTTTAGCTTGTTTATGATTAATGGTATCAAGTGAACTAGGAATAAGGAGTCTGCAAGAAACCAGTGAATTATGCACTCATTGAATAGGGCAGCTAGCAAAATGTAAATTATTGGATGGCAGAATTTGAATGCCCTTCGGGAATCTTGATCATTTATGCAATTCAGGATATTGTGGAAGTGATCGCCCCACATACTTACAATAGCTTCGTCTCCGACTGCTTCCCCTATTCTCTGTGATAGGTTTTTAGTTTTAGGATTTAAGGACTGGATATCTTTCCAAAGACGAGGATTACCAGATTCTAAGTTTCTAGACATGGCATCGGCTCTTAGTTGGTTTTCATTTATCCTGTAGTGCTTAAGAGCAAGATTGCACTGCACTCTCGCCTGTCTCATTAGTAATGCAGTGTGCCCTTCCCTCGCGCTACCATTTTGCCTCCACAGTAAAAACATTTCTCGTGAGTATGTATACAGATCTTTAACCAAGTCATTCCATCAAGTTATATTACGAGAATTACCTTGACGAAATCTATAGGCAGTCCTGCCCGAAGCAAGCATATCTGAGGTTATGTTCAAATAGAATTCATTCAAATCTCTCCTGTTGTGGTCATTTATACAATTTGTGTTAGTACAAAGTAAGGCGTCTGCCGGTTGAACTATTGACCGCAACCTGGTTTCCGTGGTCGCCCTAAAGAATCTGGTTTTCTGTTGGTTTTTAAAATCCCAGTTTACCGCTGGTGGACGATCAGTTAGGGGGTTCACGGTAGGGAGGGATGGGGTACTGAATGACACCTGTAATGGGATGTGATCGTAGCCCGTTGCAAGATCATAGCGAATATTGCAGGTCATAATAGAATCATGAAGTTGTGGAGATGTGATGCAGTGGTCCAGCCAGGAGGTTGTAGTAGCATCCACTACATAATATACATATGCATAGGAGGAAGGAAGGAGGAGCAATACATAGCTAATTTGGAGAGCATGATTTTGACAGAAGCGAGTAAGTTCATTATAAAATTGTTTTGTGGGGTGAGAATTAAGGTCCCCGATTATACAAATATGATCAGCAGGAGAATCATGAATAATACTGTATAACTCCCCTAGGATCATGCAGTAATGATCAAAATTATTGTTAAATTCCCATGGCATATAAACATTAATGATTAGGATTTTAGAGTTCCCTACTGCCACTTGAAGCCCCAGCAATATGTCACTCCTAACGATTTGTGCCACAGGAAAGAAAGTCCCCCTTTCAGGCGACCGGCTATGATTTGATCTATAACTTGCATCGATGAAGTTGAGAAGGTTCTGAAGTCTTCATGAATTGAATAACAGATGGCAAGGTCATGTGGCCAGAGGAGCGTTTCTTGCAATGCAATGATGCCTTTGAAGTTTTTGCAGAACATGTTTAGGAGAGGAATGTTCCGCTTGAGGCCAAAAATATTCCAAGAGATTATGATTAATGTATCCATGGCTACTCACGAAGATGGGAGATGAGTGCGCTGATCATTTGGGTGGATGGGGGGTTAGCCAGGGGAAGTGGGCAGTCACTCGCTGTCGGGGGTTGGCTGGCACTTGCGGTGGAAATTACCCTGGCTGGAGTGTCAGTAAGTTCCCCTGGGGGTTGTTGGTCCTGGATTAGTTTATATCTTGAAACTAATATATTAGGACCGAAATTCTCTCCTTTAAGAACGTTGAGGTGTTGAAATATGCAGGTAATCCTGTAAGCCACTTTATGTTTACTTTTGCATGGGAGTTCGTGAGAGATGAGTGGGTCAGAGCCAATGAGAAACTAGACTATCTCCACTATGGCGACTTGAGTCACCGATTTGCGCAGATAGTGAATTACTATGTGACATCTCTTCTCAGGTGTCAGGTATGGTGAAGCACGAATGTTTGGCTCCAGTCCAGCGGCCAAACGAGAGGTTCTTCTCTTCTTTCTGCTTGTTTGTATCTGCCAGCCGCCAAACCCCTCATGATCACTATCATCTACATCTACGATGGGGGGGCTTTGCGGGGAGAGATAGGGTGGGGAGGATTACGAGGGCTGGTAAACATCACCGGAGATATATCTTCTAACTGAGACACTGGGGAGGGAGAAGAGGTTAGGAGACCAACAATCCCCTCAGAACGGTCTATAGGTGACGAGGGTACTTCCGTGATGCTGGGAGGCGTGATTGTCTATCGATCCCTACATTCCTTTGATCGCATCCCAGATCCGTGTGAGGTTATTTGTTTCCACCGTTTTAAGACTGTCTTGTGATTCCTGCAGTCCTTTGATCACGTCCCAGATTCTTGATAATTTATCATTTGTCTCCTCAATTTTTTCCAAGTTTTTTCCAATAATTTCTGAGAGAGATTTTGCTGTTTGGAAGGCATTTTTTTCCGTGTGGTACACCGCAGGTAGGCTTAGGTCAGCAGGCCCCTTTGGGGCCAGATTGTAAGGGTCATCGGTGTAGATTTCCACCGAGCAGTTCCTTAGCCACTTAGTGATATATGATATTTTCTTGTGAGAGGACAAGTTCTTCGCGGATCACTCCTTGAGAATGCTCTCTGGTATCAGATCTTTGCATTTCCTATATGCAACGTTGATATCCTCATCGGAGAAGGCATCACTGACAGATTGTATAGTGGACTCGGCGTTGGAACGGTTCGATTGGTATTGTATAAAATAAAGACAATTGTTCGCGCATGTGGTACACAGGCACCGGTTGGTGCCAGGGTCACTTGCGCAATGGTTGGAGGTTGGTCAGATGACTTTTTGTGGTAAGGGAATGGTTAAGCACTAGCCCATACACTGCATTCTTTTACCCATTTCTCATGACCAATAGGCATCGAGTAGCTGTGATTTAAAAGACTTCTAAGGCACTGATTGGAGCAGAAAGAATATTAGTATATCTGCAATTGCACAACACTCTCCGGCTTACACGCCGGGTATTACGTGGAGACACTATTAACACATTGCTTACTATAAGAGGTAAGGTATAATCACCAAGGGCGAAAAACACTTCTTTTCTGTGAAGAAACGCGAGAGAGACCTCCAACACGTCCGCCCCCACACACTTGACAATATAAAATTCTAAAGTTTTACCCAGATTAGTAATTCAATCAGTTTTTGAACAGTTTATATAAGACCTAGTTCATATATGTTTATAAATACACCCCCCCCCCAAAAAAAAAAAAAAAGAAAAAAAAAAAAAAAAGTTTGAGTCAGTCTTCATTCCTGGATGGATGATCGACCTGCTCAATATGAATTTTTTTCTCTTCTTCTTCTTCTTCTTCTTCTTCTTCTCTCTCTCTCTCTCTCTCTCTCTCTCTCTCTCTCTCTCTCTCTCTCTCTCTCTCAGAATTTGTGCGCTAGGGAAATTCTGGAAGTAAAGTCAGTTATTGCAATATATTATCCGATTACAGAAACTGGGAAATGAAATCGGAAGATAAAAGAGGAAACAGGATGATACGAAGTCTTTAATGTCAGAAAGCAATAAAGCCACTTGGTCAATACAACTACAATAATCCGAGTGGATAAAACGTGTCTGGCTCAAGGCCACAATAATACAGACTAGGAATAAGCACTGCAGTAACATGACCGACAAAGTTAAGGTAATTAAGGCGGGTTTTATTGGTCAGAAAATTACCATGTTGTGAAATAAAAGTAAATGAATGCATGGAAGCAGCGCCAAGGGAATGACAACGTGGATTCCTGAGAGGAAGCTCTAGCAGGAATGGCAAGGGGAAATGGGAATAGAGGGATATGCTATTCATATTTCCGTTCACCAGCGAAGGACGAAATTCGACTGACACATGAGCTTTGGACCCTATTGCAAGATCTGATTTCATAAGACATAACTAATATTGTAACGAAATTGAAATCCATATGAAATTTATATCCTCCGGAAAATAACTCCAGCACAATTGCCGAAGGACTTTAGTGAGAAGAATGGTTCCTTTACTCTGTAATTGATAATTTTTTCTTTCCTGGAACTGTACATTGGAAAAACTGTGGCCATTCCATTTTTTCAAACCTCCATCGAATTGCTTTCCTTTGTTATGTAAAGAAAATAGTTGAAACTTTACTGAACATAATTCGAAAAAATCTCGAATCCACTTTTCTTAGTCCAACAGTCCTTTTTCATAGGGGTTCCGTTGTATCTTTCGATCACATACACACACACACAGCACACACACACACACACAGCCACACACACACACACACACACACATATATATATATATATATTATATATATATATATATATATATATATATATATATATATATACTATGTATGATAAAACAGCAAAGCCATATTAGCTTATCTATTTCTTCATAATTCGGAGTTATTGAAATTAAAAAGGTGACCAACAGATTCTACACACATATATGTACATAGTATATCCAATGTAGCACGAAATAAAAACATGCTTGAGAATATCTTTAAATCCAAGGTAGAAAGGTGAGTGAAAAAACTTGGGACTTCGAACAAGTACTTTTGCTGGGAGAATCTTCCCTCTATGTCTTTTGATGTTTGCCCTACACAAATTATATCATATTTTTTACAAGGATTACTGCAGGCAATATTGTTTGAATTTGATGAGCTATTTCTAATTAGTTTATTTTTCAAATTATTATTATATTTAGATACTAAGTTAATGCCAATAGTTTTTAAAATGGGTACAGCAGGAATGAAATTAGGATGAAATAGAACACAGAGAATATTAAGTTCTTTGTAAACACTGGTTGTATTGTTAAATGTCTTATTTGTTTTATGTTTACAAAGTTCCAAATAATATGTAGGGTAAGGTAATGATTCCCCTATTTTATCAATAATTTAAAATTCATCTGCCGAAAATTTGTAGTTCTGAATTCTGGAAAATTGAGTCACGTCATTTAACGTAAACCGTGCACCCATCAGGCAATTACATTCCCATTCATCGGATCATCACAAAGGTTAATACATTTCTTGTCCTGGATGATATAATACCATTTCGTTAGCAACTGAACCGGTGCAAATTATGTGTCTTAAGCACCATTTAGTCTTTTTGTTGTTTGTTAAGAACCAGCTGACTTCATGAAAATGTTGGTTTATATCTACGATTATATTTAAGTTCTCCTTTAGACTTTTATTTCTTATTTGGAAAATAGTGACACGAATCATTTGGTTTTCCGGAAAAAAATAATAAAAGCGAAATAGCATTGATATCACATCCTTTAATTTTACATTGCCATAGTCATTACCCTGTTTCGTATTTTTCTTTTACGGAGGTTGCTGGAAGATGTATAAAAGGTAAGATATTTGTACGTCATGACATCAGGATGTTCAAAATAAATAGGTTTTTGGAATCTTAAATCTTTCCTGAATATAAAGTTTTTTGATCACTGCACTATTGTCTTCCATTTCTCCTCTACTCATTTTTCCTTCATAGAACTGAATTTCTGCTGCAAAGGATCTTCAGAGGCGCCTGTTGAGAAGGCCATCAAAATGGTAATGATATTGGGTCCTCCATTCAAAGGAGGAGGTCTCCCATCTATTGACGCTCTCCCTGTGTGTTATTCCTCGACCAAGGTTTTGCATTTCTCTGCCCCTTCTATCAAGGGAAAGGCTACGTGCAAAAAGGGCTTATATAAACTTGTTGTTGGAGAGAGAGAGAGAGAGAGAGAGAGAGAGAGAGAGAGAGAGAGAGAGAGAGAGAGAGAGAGAGATTCTTCACTTTGACCATCGGTCATTAATCGTCATGCCTTAAGTAAGCTTACATCAAAAAGAGAGTGAGAGAGGAATTGATTGTTAATCTGAGTTAACAGCGAATGATTTCCTGGCACTTGTGGCGTTAAGGAAAAAGTTCTTTCCTCAATTAGAGAAAGATTTTCATTTCATTGAATGCAACTTTCCTCTAAACGTCGTATTAGTTAGTATAGTTTGTTATGGTCATTATCACAATGGAAATTTGAATTAACACATCAAATTAAAGCTTTTATGTCTGATGATTCATATTTTCAGAATTCCTTTTGCTGTAACGAGAAAGAGAGAAGCCTGTTGGATTACTGCATAATTTCTCTTATTTTCAGCAGCTGATTTCAAAAGGAAGGAAGAAGATGAATTTCAAAAGTCGCTGGCCCCCTGTCTCTACAACATTATTCCACATAGCCGTATTCTGCTAAATCTCAAGGAAAAATTATGAACTCTAAGAAATACAATCTCAAAATATTGCCATGGAATCTGGTGTAGATGTAATGTCTAAGGTTTCAGGTTTACGACATGCAATTCGGAAAATAGGGAAGAATCTCTACAAGTATATGGCTGATAAAGTAGCCATTAATTTTAATAAAGTATGCTTGAGTGAGGGCCTGCTTTCCAAGTACACCAATACTATTATTATTGTTATCATTATTATTAATGTTATTAGTTGTGGAAAAGAACCTATTTTAAGCGACAAAAGCAAATAAGTCATTTTACAGCATCAAAAAAGAATAAATAATAAAAATTTATCCGCAGATAAAAAATGTGACAACATTTTCTAGACTCCGGAAGTTCCATGTGTTATAAATAATGCGCAAATGTGTTTTCATTTTAAAGAAGTATTATTTTATAGAGTCACATAATGGCGGTTTTCATGTGAATAATACAAAACTTTCAGCTTTTTTTTCTGGTGTACTCCTGGCAGAATCATAAAGCTTAAAAATGATAATCCGATATTGATGAACATTATGTCAAGCTTTCGTTGCTCCTGGAATGTGGGGTTAGTATGATGTGTTAAAATTTTAGATACAGATGAATTTATTGCAAAGCTTGTATCTACAGTAGATTGTTAACGACTAATCAAAATGAAAAATTTTTCAAATTGAGGAGTTTTTCATCCAGTTTATAAAATTATTTTATCCCCTGACGCTAGGAACCAAAGTGTACAGAATTACACCTTTGATTTATTGACTTTCATTCTAATCAGAAATCTTCCTGTTTTTTCACTGACCGTTAATTTTTCTTTAAATGTCCAAGTGTTCGTTCTTCGCTCTTTATCCAGAAGTCAATTAGGCTTAATATTAGTTGCCATGGCAACATGGCCGCAATATCATGCTATTATAAAAACACATTATATATGTACGACGGAGATGTTTCTTTCTTCGTCCTATCTGCAGGAGAATATGACTCGAGTTTAGTTAAAGAGAAATCAATAGCATGAGTGGATATTGTATAATACACATTTATAATAAATATTGAGTGGAAAGACGTCAATTTACGCTACTCTAATTACTACCTAGAACTGTGATTCCTTAAGGCCTGATAGCAACCAGCCCATAGTAATTAAATGTACTGATATATATCAGTACATTACATTTTTTTCTCCAATAGACAATGATGCCTTCGTGCCTTAGAAAATCCACCTATTGTGAACAGAAAGGAAAAAAAATCCCATTGATAACTTTGTAGAGTATAATTAAGAGCAGTAAGTTTTCACCTGCCAATGTTGTCCATGACTTAAATAACTATTGATTATGATGTTTGTTGCTTGTTCTGGCTATTAGTCTTGTTGATCTTCAGGATGTTCCATAATCATTATCCACTCTGTCTATGTAATTATAGAGTGTGTACATACGCCTGTGTACGTACAAGTATGTTTTTAATTCAATGTTATATTGGTTCATAATAACACCACCTATAGATTGACTTCTTTTCATAGACCCCATCAAAATAACCAAGTAAAATGGAATAAATGCGTCACAATTGTTTTCTCTCCTCGAGTTCCACATTACAGCACTGAAGAGGAAACAGCTCTAAAGGGAATTCCCCAAAAGCTCTTGTTTTCCAACAATGTTACAATTTTTACCCACACAGTTCTCGACTTCATTTTGGTAATATTCTTTAATTCTATTTCGTCATGGCGTTTTCTAAAGATGCACATCTTTCAGCCAGTTATTTTACTGATTTTGTTCTTGAACATCGTATTTAATTCAATTTTCGGGAGATTGGGGATTGGCATTTTTTTAAAAATCAGCATTAATAAAGAACGTATTCCGTCTGCGTTTTAAAAAATACTTCTGATTATCCATTTGAACAAACGCCTTAATGGACGAAGAAATTGTATTAGCAAACTGAATGAAATGAAAAAATATTATGTTTCCAGTAGTTCTACAACGATGTTTACGACATTGTTTTTATAGATTGTATCGTACACGGAATTTCATATATATCTGTTCTGTTTAACATAAAAGATTCCTTGTCATGGGTAGTGACTATTCTGGCTATGGAGGAATATTAATGACAATGAATTTTTATTTCTTAATAAGCACATGTCGACTGGACTTCCAGTACGGTGTTACCCGGAACGGCCTTCGCTTCTCTTTGTAGCCATAAGTGAACGAGCAGAAGTTCTGAGCCTGGAGATGTGTGATAGGCAGGTTTTTCATAAACTAACCAGCAAGCACAAACTAAAAGTATCACCATATATGAAAACGACAATCATCAACAGTATCGTTATTATATCCGTCCATTTAACGGTATAAGCTCGCATATGATCGTCTTTGGGAGGACAGATAAGAACACACACACACACATACAAAAAGCGGGGAAGAAGAAGATGAAGTATACGCTAGTCCTCTATCAGACGTTTTGGGTGTCACGCTCAAGAAGGAAATAGTTTGGACGTGGTCCAAGTAGCATGTGGATCCTCCGATGGCCTATTCCACGGAATTGCTGTTCCACCTTGAATGGAGCCGTCAGGGAATCCTGTTCACTGATATATTACCAATCTCATGTTTACTCAACAGTTCATTCACGGTGCAGGTATTCTTAAAAGAAGGTCAGTAACACCATCGATGAAAGCTGAAAGACCACTCAAGAGAAGGAAAATCACACCAGCTGTCCTTCTAAGAATAAGATGAGGTATATGAAAAAAATCTTGTGTTTATGCGCTTTTCTATTTATTTGTTTTTGATCTCATAAAAGCTTTATCTGATGTATCAATTTCAATAAGTGCTCATGATGTTTACACATAAACAATGATCAACATGAACAACGAACAATGCTAATAAAATAAAATAGATGTCCAATACTACTGTCTATTCAGAATAGGAAATCCCGAGAAAATAGAGTGAACTCCATAGCAAGAACTATAACAACACGTTCCTCCAATACATATTTCATTATTACTACATTGTTTTTACTCTTTATTTTGTTACGTTTGGATTAAAGTAGAATATGATACGGAAGATGAGTCTCTGTACTTCATTAGTATCAGCTGTCTGAGTTCAGAAGATACTGCGATTGTACTGGTATATAAAGATTAAATTAGATTAAAATTGAGTCGACTTTTAAGACATCTGCTTCTGGGAATTGTGCTTGAAGGCTCGTCAGTATAAAGTTTTCTACAAAGCACCGTGTTTTAGAAGTCGTCTTTCAAAGAATTTTTTATTATAAATATCAAACAAGTATTTTTCTCCATGAAACTGCATACACAGGGAATATAAGTTAGACTTTGCATGAAAGTAAAAGTAACTCTGACGACAGTACGAATTATGATGACCTAACATTACTTATCACGGAAGGTGCATTGTAGGTTTTCGTTTTAGACCGTGAAGTAGATGACAGAAGTATTGTCCAGATATCAAGAATAAGAAGGGTCAACTTCTATGAGAGAGAGAGAGAGAGAGAGAGAGAGAGAGAGAGAGAGAGAGAGAGAGATATGAATATTTTTTCTTTACTTTTTAAAATAATGTAAGAATGAAGAATAAGACCTTTTTCCCAAATCTTGGCTTATGTATCGACGAAAAATAATTCTGAAACAATTTACCCTCATGTCGAAAAACGTTAACTGTTATCTGCTCGGGTGGGTAATTTTTTTTTTTTTTTTTTTTTTTTTTTTTTTTTTTTTTTTTTTTTTTTTATCTTCACAGCAGTATGCGATCATCGCAACTTTTCAACACAGCAGCTACAGCATGTTCAAAGTTGTCCCATGATTGACGAGACTTTTCCAGAGAGTCTGTGGGATTATCAGTTAAATTATAAACATGTAAAGATAATAACTGTTGGTTATGAAGTGTGTTGCTTGTTCTGGTTATTAATCTTTTTGATCTTCAGGATGTTCCATAATCATTATCCACTCTGTCTATGTAATTATAGTGTGTGCAAATACGTCTATGTACATACAAGTATGTTTTTAATGTAACGTTAGATTGGTTCATACCAATACCACCCATAGCTTGACTTCTTTTCATAGACCTCATCAAAATAATCAAGTAAAATGAAATATGTGTGTCACAATTGTTTTCTCTCCTTGCGTTCCATTTTACAACACTGAAGAGGAAACAGCTCTCAAGGGAATGCCCCAACGCTCTTGTTTTCCGACAATGTTACAA
This sequence comes from Macrobrachium nipponense, assembly GCF_015104395.2. Classification (NCBI taxonomy): domain Eukaryota; kingdom Metazoa; phylum Arthropoda; class Malacostraca; order Decapoda; family Palaemonidae; genus Macrobrachium; species Macrobrachium nipponense. The sequence goes on along the minus strand of NC_061095.1, from coordinate 42,532,608 downwards.
TTTTTACCCACAGGTATCGACTTCATCTTCGTAATATTCTTTAATTCTATTCCTTTATGGCTTTTCTTAAAAATGCATATCTTTCAGCCATTTATTTTACTGGTTTTGTTGTTGCACATCTTATGTAATTTTGTTTTAATTTGCATTTTTCCCCTATGTATCCAACAGGCGCGTTACTCGCCAATCTAAGTAATATTAAAAAGGCTGTGATAAAAACAATAGAAAAGAACTCCTATGAAATTAATGCAACTGAAGCAGCAATCTCCATCTATATAATAATAATAATAATAATAATAATAATAATAATAATAATAATAATAATAATAATAATAATAAAATAAGAAGAAGAAGAAGAAGAAGAAGAAGAAGACGAAGAAGAAGAAGATAGATAGATAGATGATAAATTAGAAAACAGAACATGAGTGAGAACAGTGGGTTCCGCTTTTCCGCCTTCATATATCAAGGTAATTGCTTTGACCTGACACTATCACATAGTATGGCTGGGAGCTAAAGGAAAATAATGACCCTCGTAGCCATTTCTTCTTATTTTTAACGGCACATGTGTTGTTTAACGTTGCCCTTTCAGATAAAGGGAGGACAGGGAAGAGAAAGCTGCAGAACTTAATTAAGAACACGACAGCTCAGGAGAAGCCATCAAAGAGCTGACATATGCAATTTTGACCACTTTCAACTGGTGATTGAGCCGGATTGAAAAACACCGCACCTATATAGCACAGAGGATTATCTCACATTAAAAATGATGATTCATTTTGAGATAAAAAACAAAGGGCATCATTCATTTCAGTAGAAGACGAGCTTTGAGAATTTAAAATGATCGACCCTTAACCTTAAATATTAAGTATGGACATATTGAAACAGTTTGGTATTTTGAAATCCTTGAAGGAGGGAATTGCTGTAAAAAAAAAAAAATTATGCTCGTTACCAAGGTTTATCAACATAAATTAAACATTTCATCACTGATATTTATCATAAGGAAAGATTAGAATCAGTCAGATTCAAATATATAAAGTATTTCATTTTTTTTTCATTTTGAGATTATTATTATTATTATTATTATTATTATTATTATTATTATTATTATTATATTATTATTATTGTTATTATTATTATTATTATTATTATTATTATTATTATTATTATTATTAAACCTAGTGATTTCATTAATATGATATCTTTATAATCTTGTCTTCAAAATATATTTCAGTCACTCATCACAGTTATAATGACAACTGCTGGTAACGTAAGAATGGATTAATATCTATAAAGACTCAATTCATCCATCTACCTATTCATTTTCACCCTTGTGAATATTATTTTTTGATCTTCGGCACGGCCGTCATCCATCGCATTGATAAGAAATGTTTCCTTATAATGTCAACATAGCACAAAAATTGCCACGGCATTCAATCATTAATCTCTTAAATTCACATCTCGAATGATCTCAGGATTCGTGGGCCTCCTCACTCCAACCGCAACCTATCTAATATGGATTTCTTACAATATCGAAACTCATTCTAAACCAATGGTAAACTAGGTTGAGCAGTAACGGCAGCGCTTGATAACTTCTTTGATATACAGTTAAACGTATCGCAATTTTGATTTTAGTATTAATATAAAAGCATGACATTCTTAATTTTGTTCATGCGTTACGCTGTATCTGAAAAGAATATATTCCAGATGACGTTTTTAGTTGCCAACGACTATTTAGCACATATTATTATTATTCATTAAGCAACTGAGTTAATCACAACTAGGCTGGCAGGCAAATTTAGACATGAATAATGTAATTTACATCATAGCATTAATAATCTGAGACACAAATCCTGAGTTTAATTTGCTATTTCATATTTGTATTGTAAAGAATACTGACAATTACTTTGGGAAAATAGATGCGTTTACCTTCAGGCATCTTTCTAGATTGTAATTTAAAAGGTGATTTTAATGGTTATTTATTAGAATCATAAATAAATACAGCTATGTCATATTTATACTGAAGTGAGGTGTCTATAGCTATTTTTTATACACAACCTTTATTTTCTACTCATGGTAAGTGTTGCAAATTATTTCAACATTCTTAATATAACATTATTTTGCCCCTCTGCGATGGTAACACTAACACTCAATACTTTGAGGCAGAGAAAAGTTGAATTGTTGATAGATAAACATGATTTGAAACAAAAACACGTATTTTCTTTACGATGTAGGTTGACTTACTTCTTCTGTTTGAGATTATGATAAACTTAATATCAAGGCTGGATCACATCCCCCGTCTGAGTACTGGTCAAATTGCTTTGATAACTCTCTCTCTCTCTCTCTCTCTCTCTCTCTCTCTCTCTCTCTCTCTCTCTCTCTCTCTCTCTGTTCTCCTATCTTTCACTTTCTCAAGCATTATTTACTAAAATGGAATGTAAAATGGCCACTATTCGATGGTTGATCATCGTTTTGACCACCAGATCTTTCTAATATGTATATTGGTTGTCCATAACTGACTATACCCACATCTGCTCATTTTATTGGAGAATATGCCTATTTTCAAGAGAGTTTTGTGTCCTAATTTATGGACAACGATATATTTATTAAATCCCTAAAAATAAACCCTCAGCAACTATATCCTATATCGCTCACGGTAAAATACCTTTGAGGGATTACTAAAAACATGATGAAATTAATTCAGTCCATCACTTTATCATTCTGAACTTAACATAAAGATTCATGCTCCTGTTTATCTAGAAGCCTCTTTTTTTATTATTATTTTTTTAAAGAAAACCCTCATGGTCACTGCATAAAAGCATCTGCGAATTTTCTCTGCAAATATTTTTGGAGAAAAGTAAACAGATCTAGGATTTCGATTATATTTTTTTTCTCGACAAGTAATGCTCACTTGGGCTGTGCATATCAATCAAGAAAGCACTTTTACTGCCTTTCTTTCTTGCTTTGAAATAAATATCTTCAGTTTCGTAAGTGTACGCATTTTAACTTTGAACGCTAAATGTGAGAGTTTGATGGAATCGTGGTTTTATGTGGTCTGTGGTTGGATGATTTAGCTCTAAGGTGCTTTCACAAGGGAGAACCGGCCATTGAAGTGGACTTCTGCACTCATCCGACCAACAGAGGATTTTTAAAAATATTAATATTATTATTATTATTTAATATTATTATTATTATTATTTTTATTTTTATATTTTTTTTTATTTTTTTTTTTTTTTTTGCTCTATCACAGTCCTCCAATTCGACTGGGTGGTATTTATAGTGTGGGGTTCCGGGTTGCATCCTGCTCCTTAGGAGTCCATCACTTTTTCTTACTATGTGTGCCGTTTCTAGGATCACACTGTTCTGCATGAGTCCTGGAGCTACTTCAGCCTCTAGTTTTTCTAGATTCCTTTTCAGGGATCTTGGGATCGTGCTAGTGCTCCTATGATTATGGGTACGATTTCCACTGGCATATCCCATATCCCTTCTTATTTCTATTTTCAGATCTTGATATTTATCCATTTTTTCCCTCTCTTTCTCTTCAACTCTAGTTTCCCATGGTATTGCGACATCAATGAGTGATACTTTCTTCTTGACTTTGTCAATCAACGTCACGTCTGGTCTGTTTGCACTTATCACCCTATCTGTTCTGATGCCATAGTCCCAGACGATCTTTGCGTGATCATTTTCTATCACTCCCTTAGGTTGGCGCTCATACCACTTATTACTGCAAGGTAGCTGATTTTTTTTTGCACAGGCTCCAGTGGAGGGCTTTTGCCACTGAATCATGCCTCTTTTTGTACTGGTTCTGTGCAAGTGCCGGGCATTTGCTTGCTATGTGGTTTAATGGTTTCATTTTTCGTATTGCACTTCCTACATATGGGAGAGATGTTATTTCCGTTTATCGTTCTTTGAAATCATATCTGGTTCTTGAGGGCCTGATCTTGTGCCCGCTGTTATCATTCCTTCAGTTTCCTTCTTTAGCTCTCCCCTCTGTAGCCATTGCCATGTGTCATCGCTGGCTAGTTCTTTAGTCTGTCTCATGTATTGTCCGTGCATTGGTATGTTGTCCCAGTCCTCTGTTCTGTCTGTCATTCTCCTATCTCTATATATTTCTGAGTCTTCGTCTACTTTTATTAGTCCTTCTTCCCATGCACTCTTTAGCCACTCGTCTTCACTGGTTTTCAGATATTGCCCCAGTGGCTCTGTTCTCGATGTTGGCGGCAGTCTTCTATGCTTAGTAGTCCTCTCCCTCCTCCTCCTTCGTGTCAAGTATAGTCTGTCCCGTATTTGCTCTTGGGTGTAGTGCTTTGTGTA
>NC_061095.1:42499632-42527800 GCF_015104395.2 Macrobrachium nipponense | reverse complement strand
CCAGTTCTTTAGTCCTGTCTCATGTACTGCCCCTACATTAGTTTGTTGTGCCATTCTTTGTCTGTTGATCACTCACCTATTTCTGTATATTTCTGGGTCTTCATCTACTTATTAGTCCTTCATCCCATGCACTCCTTAGTCACTCATCTTCTCAGATATTGCCCCAGGCTTGACTCTGATTGTTGACGAAGTCCTCTCTATTAATTATTATTATTATTATTATTATTATTATTATTATTATTATTATTATTATTATTATTATTATTTGCAATTAGTGTGAAGAAAAGGAGAATTAATGCTAGGGTAAAACAAAGTAAGATGATAAAGTTGCTAATAAAATACTGAAAACCAATAATTGAAATAAAAACTCATTAGGGATCCAGACTGTCCTAAAGGACATCCCCCAGATGCTTCTGGTTCTTTTGAAAGGTCAAAGAAAATAGGAGCTACGCTTTGTGTCTTGTTTCTTTGTTACACTTTAACTTTTGTTTTATAAGATTAGACTCATTGATCTTCTTCAGGCTGATCATAGATCGTAATGTGTGGTCGATGTTTATAATCCATCTAACCGACAGATGAAAGTTCCTAAAGGAAAACCGAATCTTCACTCACAAGTCAACATATGAAGAAAATCAAAGAAATTATATTTTCGTCGTTTTTCTTTCTTCTAATGTAAAACAATAATATCTGAAATTCTTATAATGTGGAGCGGAGCTTTATATAACAACATTGCTATCTTTCCTCAGGTAAAAGCCCTGAAAAACGTCATATTTATTGCAACGAACCCAATACGGAAAAAGAATTTGTGTCTCTTTCCCAGAAATCTAAAATTAATGTTTTAATCATAAAACTAAGATTCGAGCACATTGAGCACCTAATCTCTTTACTAGGACTCAATTTCACGAAAATATGAGCAGGAAATCTGAGCAGATTTTTTCTAGTGAATGAAGAAGAATAAACTTTACAGCTGATCTTGTGGGAAACTCCCAGAAATTGAAAGGTTACAAATTTCCTACTTCCGGGAATCCAGTGGGAATGCGATTTAACCACCCATCAAGAATGGAGTTTGAATTCTGGATGGAAAATCTACACTAAAAACGGTGTTCTCATGAAAGCTAAAGATTTCTGTTTAAAAGTCTAAATTTCTTTTTTTTTTTTTTTTTTTTTTTTTTTTTTTTACTAGTTTTTGTTCAATCAAAATTCACTGTCATCTTCGGATATTTATCATTACCTTTATCATATTATAATAAGTCTTGATATGTAAAGTTTTATGCAAATTTGTTATCCTCAAAGTAAGAATATGAAGAAATTCGACGAAGAAAAAAAAACATGTTATGACTGGAAAAGGGAAGTAAGTAGGACATGAAGCGTTTGCATGACCAAAATAAACTGAGTGAAGCTCAGATTATGTGATGATTTGTATCGACAGTATTTTTTCTTGCGTCCTTTTTTCTAGAATGTTTATTCAGCCGCTCACGGAACTGCAATTAATCTTGTTTTTGTCATCGGTATTAATGCTCGTTCAGGCACACACACACCCTATATGTATGTGTTTGTAATATATATATATATATATATATATATATATATATATATATATATAAGATATATATATATTATATATATATATATTATATATATATATATATATATATATATAATATATATATATATATATATATATATATATATATATATATATATATATATATATATTTCCAGATTCAGTTCGGCTTCAGCATAAGAGCAGGTCAAGGTTTCGACACCCTAGCAGTTGGAGATGGTTGAAACTTCAGATATTTGTTACCTGTTGGCCGCTGTTGTTTAAGAAAGAGAACTTCAATCAAGGTCCCGAGGATGGGTTGGTGGCTCAAGTTCAGTCGCCAGTTCAGAGGAGATAATCCTCTGGGATAGCGGTGGTTGCTGTTGCATCGACTCTGGTGATCGTCTTGCTTTTTGGAGATTTTCCTGTTTTCCCTCCTACTATGATTTCGACAATTTCACAACAGTGTGTGATGGCCGTCATCGAGGACCTTTTGATAGTTGTGTCGCCATCTATATATATATATCATTATGGTATTACTGAGCGAGCATATGGCTCCAGTTTATTTTTATATTATTATGGTATTGTTGAGCAAGTATATGTCTCTGTTTATTTCATAATCATTATGGTTTTTTAGTAAATGTTTGGCTGTGGTTATTTCTTTTTATTGTCATCGACTGCTGCTGTATCATTCATCTTTCTTATAATTATGGCTAATCCTTGAATTCCCCTGTAATGTTAATAAAGTAGGTTTAAGGTAATTTAGTCGTTTGTATTACTCCCTCATCATTGATTTATTCTTGGGCTTCCATTTTCCTACAGTTATAGACGTGATTTATGAAAAAAATCTGATAAAACCAATAAAGTTTATGACAATATATATATATATATATATATATATTATATATATATATATATATATATATAATATATATATATATATATATATATATATATATATATATATATATATATATATATATATATATATATATATATATATATATATATATATATATATATACTATCTGAAAAAAATGTCTAAGAAACCAATACTTTTCAAATCTATTGGATCCTTGACGATTTTAACATGTGAAATTTTTTTTTGTTTTTTTTTTTTTATGTAAGGAGATGACAGAGAGAGAGAGAGAGAGAGAGAAGAGAGAGAGAGAGAGAGAGATGCAATCTGCATTCACTTCAGATGTTTCCACTGGGTAGTTTCCTCCTCCCAAACGAAGTTGATGGATCGTCAAAAGATTTTAAGATTCTCTCTCTCTCTCTCTCTCTCTCTCTCTCTCTCTCTCTCTCTCTCTCTCGTTACTATCATATCTCCCCCATGGACTCGACAAAAGAGCAGAGCTTGATTTAATTCGTTTTCGTGACAGACTTCGCCTTTGCATCATTTCCCAATAGTTTTCACTGATATAAGTAGACTTACGTATTTCACCTACAAAAGTATCGGAATATTTGAGTCTAGAATTGGGTTAATAATTTAAATCACTCCCAGGAAAATATTCTTAATGGAGAAGTGAGAAATAACCATAGTGGGGAACCTTGTACAGAATCTACGTTTTGTATAATCACGCCGAATGCCTGTCAGTATCTTGTTATTTCAATTAAAAACCGTGAAAATTTACCCTATGTTTACCAAATACTGAGGTTTCATCCTAGCAAATCTACGTCTTGTAGGAAAGATTATGCCTCCTGCTGTATCGTGATAGTTGAGTGGTGAAGAGGGCGACCTTCAACTGAGTTCAAGCTCAGGGCATAATAGATACAAACTTTTTCAAGACATTACCATCTCTTAAAACTAACTGAGTTATAAGATGTGTCTAACTTCTATTGATTAGCAACGACTCCTGTAATACTGATAGTGACGATAATTTTCCGTTGAATAGTCGATTTTGATTGTCTGTTTACAACCTGTAATAAATAGATTTTTTCAAAGTAAATTTTGCTTGTTTCATACGATAATAAGCATCAGATAAAACACTTCCATTCCTGTGAAGACAACCCAGGTATGTATATATATATATATATATATATATATATATATATATAATATATATATATATAATATATATATATATATATGTATATATATATATATATATATATATATATATATATATATATATATATATATATATATATATATATATATATATATATATATATATACACACATATAGGCCTAGGGTTTTTGATTAATAATATATTGCCAATATGTTCGCTGTGACCTATGGAATGTGAAGAACAGAGCAGAAGCAACGACCCGAGAAAGCAGACGAATAGTTTCTATGGATGGCGTGAGATAAAACTGCTTAGTTAGACAAGTCAATGTACGATAGTTTATTAACTCTTCTCAAAGTGCCTTTGTGAAACTGGATGCAGCTAGAATTGTGAGGCGCTAACGAAGTGTGAGATCGTATATGCGTGTGCGCCTTTTCCTTTAATAATGTTTGATACCCAAGTCTATGGGGGGATTTTGATAGAGGCGTCTTTGGAAGAAAGACAAGATGCCGTGGTGCTCACCAAAAAGTCTATAATATAGTGCTTGAAATATTCCAGCTGCTTGGGTGAGTTTTGAACTGTTTTTAGTCAAAGAGTGGGCTTGTTATCTATTTGACATTTTGTGGTAATATCCAATCTTTAATCTCTGATTGTTAAACTTGTGTGTGTACTTATGGGATGTGTTCTGTGTCTTTGAAACAGATGGTTCTGGCAAAGGGGGACAGGGAGCCCCGATGGATGTAGACTTTTTTGGTGACTGAATACTGTCAGACATTTTACTGTTGTTTTTTTTTAAAGTTAGTCTGTAAGACTTGATTAATTCATTATTTATTCATTGTTAATAAATGTATTTTCTTATGATGCAACTCTCATTTTGGTTACCTGTTAGAGTGGAGAGAAAGAGGTGGAGAGAGAGAGAGAGAGAGAGAGAGGCTGTGTGTATTAGTTTGCCTTGACGCTCGAGCTACACGTTTACCAAATGAAAATCTCCTCATTACATATATATATATATATATATATATATATATATATATATATATATATATATATATATATATATATATATATATATATATATATATTATATAGTATATATATATATATATATATATATATATATATATATATATATATATATATATATATATATATATATATATATATATATATATATATATATATATATACACGGAGTGGGCGGCTAGGATTTTGAACACATGTTCCTTTACTGACAGATTCATGAAAAAAATATAAAGGTAAGTTTAAGAAAGTTATACGAGAAAGTTCGTATAACTGACAGATGATATAGAGACTCCCTGAAGATGGGATTATAAAGGAACAGATGCACCTGGAATCCAACACAGTTGAATAATTTAGTGGACCTACCAAAACAAAGGTAAATCTGTGAGAGCTATAACAAATGATTAGGCCTATATGGCTCGGAAGCAGGGAGGGCAAATTAAATTATTGCACAGAAGAAAAGACTGGCCACCAGAAAGGATCTTGTAATGAATTTTTGCAAAATTAACATCTTCAAAGAACTAGTAAACATACGAATGAATAGAAAAAATAATTTATATATAATGTAACTAATTAATAACTAAGTCAGCGATTTCATCTTTAAGGTCATCCTGAAACATCTTACTAATACAGGGATCCAATGATACATGCTACGGCTAAGGTTGAAAAGTAACAGCTGGAAGTAAGCTGTATGATTGCAGATTCTAAAAGATTCTGTGAAGGGGAATCTTTCCATCTGGCAATCACTGAACTTACTGAACTGTCAGTCTAATTGATCCTGTGAGAGTTTTCGATTATTTACATGAATATTGCATTGGATGCTTACCCACTTTTGACAGAATACTTATACGACTTCTCTCTCTCTCTTTCTCTCTCTCTCTCTCTCTCGACTCCCTATGCTCTCTCTCTCTCTCTTCTCTCTCTGACAAGGATATCCTCATATCATTCAACCAATAGTTGAATGTTATGTATGAATGTGCTTTAATAGATAGTAACTGAAAAAAAATTCTCACCTTTTACTCAGCTTCATTTATTAACTTTCAACGTAAAGGAAATAATTTTTAGAGGACCGAACTCTGATATAATTAAAATTCGTGCAGAGGTTAAAAGGACGTCATTCTCGTCCGGTTATCTCCTAATCAAAATGAAGTTTCTTTTTCCCTTCTGCTTAAAGAGACTTTTTTTTTAACTCCGAGGTCTACTCTTTGGCTTAACTGATTTTTCCCTAAGGGAAAAAACGTTATTCGTGTTTTATTTACGAGTTGCAAAAGTCTGCTCCTTAGCTACTGACGTTCACTAATGGAACTGCTCAGTGTCCGACGTCAGGTCTCTAGATTTTCACTTCCGGATGAAATCGCTTAGAAACTAGAAGGAACTGAAAACTGATTTCTTTCCCAAAAGGATTTTCATTTACCTTGTGCGAATTGCTCCAGTCGTTCTGTTTGTCGTCCCTACCAAGTTATTCAAGAATTCCTAAAGACATACTTGTTGATTAAATCATTGCACACACACACACACACACAGAGAGAGAGAGAGAGAGAGAGAGAGAGAGAGAGAGAGAGAGAGAGAGAGAGAGAGAGAGAGATTAATTATGCCTTATGTACTTTATACACCACATGAATATCAGATTGAGAGGAAAAATGGAGTAAAATATACAGGAGGAAACGTAGTCTCTGCCACACAGTCTAGAATTTTCCATTGTTGATGTAATTTTAACGAAGGGTTGAAATTTAAATAATGATAAAGATAATAACAAATAATGAAGAACTATCACGTTAAAAAGAATACAGAATAAAAAGCCGTTTAAAAAGTTGAGTTGCAGGTGCACGTTTACAGACTTTCACACTAAATTAATAATAATAATAATAATAATAATAATAATAATAATAATAATAATAATAATAATAATAATAATACTTTAAAAAGCCTCTGTTGGTCGGATGAGTGCAGAAGTCCACTTCATGGGCCGGTTCTCCCTTGTGAAAGCACCTTAGAGCTAAATCATCCAACCACAAACCACATAAAAAAACGATTCCATCATACCCTCACTTTTAGCGATGAAAGTTAAAATGCGTAAATTTTCGAAATTAAGATATTTTTTTTTAAAGCAAAAAAGAAAGGCAGTAAAAGCACTTCTTCACTGATGTGCACAGCCCAGTGAACTTTCTTATTTGTCGAGAAAGACATTATCAACGAAGACCTTTTCTCCAAAATTATTTGCAGAGAAAATTCGCAGATGCTTTTATGCAGCGACCATGAGGGGTTTCTTTAGAAAAAAAGGCTTCTAGATAAACAGGAGCATGAATCTTTATGTTAAGTTCAGAATGATAAAGTGATGGACTGAATTAATTTCATCATGTTTTGAGTAATTCCTCAAAGGTATTTTGCCGTAAGCGAAATAGGATATAGTTATTGAGGGTTTATTTTTAGGGATTTAACAAATATTCGTACACCACAAATAGGACACAACAAAATCTCTTGAAAATATGCATATTCTCCTATAGAATGAGCAGATGTGAGTGTAGTCAGTTATGGACACTCAGCATACAATATTAGAAAGATCTGGTGGTCAAACGATGATCAACCATCGAATAGTGGACATTTTACATTCCATTTTAGTAATAATGCTTGAGAAAGCGAAGGATAGAATGAGAGAGAGAGAGAGAGAGAGAGAGAGAGAGAGAGAGAGAGAGAGAGAGAGAGAGAGAGAGTTATCAAAGCTGTTTCTCTTACTGAGACATTTGGTAATTTGACCAGTACTCAGACGGGGGATGTGATCCAGCCTTGATATTAAGTTTATCGTAATTTCAAACAGAAGAAGTAAGTCAACCTACATCGTAAAGAAAATACGTGTTTCTGTTTCAAATCATGTTTATCCATCAACAATTCAACTTTTCTCTGCCTCAAATTATTGAGTGTTAGTGTTACCGTCGAAGAGGGGCAAAATAATGTTATATTAAGAATGTTGAAATAATTTGCAACACTTACCAAGAGTAGAAAATAAAGGTTGTGTATAAAAAATAGCTATAGACACCTCACTTCAGTATAAATATGACATAGCTGTATTTATTTATGATTCTAATAAATAACCATTAAAATCACCTTTTAGATTACAATCTAGAAAGATGCCTGAAGGTAAACGCATCCATTTTCCAAAAGTAATTGTCAGTATTCTTTACAATACAAAAATGAACTAGCAAATTAAACTCAGGATTTGTGTCTCAGATTATTAATGCTATGATGTAAATTACATTATTCATGTCTAAATTTGCCTGCCAGCCTAGTTGTGATTAACTTAGTTGCTTAATGAATAATAATAATATGTGGTACATAGTCGTTGGCAACTAAAAACGTCATCTGGAATATATTCTTTTCAGATACAGCGTAACCCATGAACAAAATTAAGAATGTCATGCTTTTATATTAATACTAAAATTAAAATTGCGATACGTTTAACTGTATATCAAAGAAGTTATCAAGCGCTTCCGTTACTGCTCAACCTAGTTTACCATAGGTTTAGAATGAGTTTCGATATTCTAAGAAATCCATATTAGATAGGTTGCGGTTGGAGTGAGGAGGCCCACGAATCCTGAGATCGTTCGAAATATGAATTTAAGAGATTAATGACTGAATGCCGTGGTAATTTTTGTGCTATGTTGAAATTATAAGGAAACATTTCTTATCAATGTGATGGATGACGGCCGTGATGAAGATCAACAAATAAGTAACTGAAATATTTTTTGAAGACAAGATTATAAAGATATCATGCAAATGAAAATCACTAGTTTAAATAATAATAATAATAATAATAATAATAATAATAATAATAATAATAATAATAATAATAATAATAATAATAATAATAATAATAATAATAATAATCTCAAAATGAAAAATATGAAATACTTTATATATTAAGCTGGCTGATTCTAATCTTTCCTTATGATAAATATCAGTGATGAAATGTTTAATTTATGTTGATAAACCTTGGTAACAAGCATAATGTTTTTTTTTTACAGCAATTCCCTCCTTTAAGAATTTCAAAATACCAAACTGTTTCAATATGTCCATACTTAATATTTAAGGTTAAGGGTCAATCATTTTAAATACTCAAAGCACGTCTTCTACTGAAATGAATGATGCTCTTTGTTTTTTATCTAAAAAAAAAATATCATCATTCTTAATGAGAGATAATCCTCTGTGCTATATAGGTGCGGTGTTTTTCAATCCGGCTCAATCACCAGTTGAAAGTGGTCAGAATTGCATATGTCAGATCTTTTCATGGCTTCTCCTGAGTTGTCGTGTTTCTTAATTAAGTTCTGCAGGCATTCTCTTCCCGTCCTCCTTATCTGAAAGGGCAACGTTAAAACTTAACAACATGTGCCGTTAAAAATAAGAAATAGAAAATGGACTTCTACGAGAGGTCATTATTTTCCTTTGGCTCACCCACGCCATACTATGTTGAATAGTGTCAAGGTCAAAAAACAAAATTAGCTTGATATATGACAGCGGAAAAGCGGAACCCACTGTTATCTCTCATGTTCTGTTTTCTAATTTATTATCTATCTATCTATCTTCTTCTTCTTCTTCTTCTTCTTCTTCTTCTTCTTCTTCTTCTTTCTTGCTTCTTCTTATTATTATTATTATTATTATTATTATTATTATTATTTTTTTTTTTTTTTTTTTTTGGCTCTATCACAGTCCTCCAATTCGACTGGGTGGTATTTATAGTGTTGGGTTCCGGGTTGCATCCTGCCGTTTCTAGGATCACACTCTTCTGCATGAGGCCCGGAGCTACTTCAGCCTCTAGTTTTTCCAGATTCCTTTATAGGGATCTTGGGATCGTGCCTAGTGCTCCTATGATTATGGGTACGATTTCCACTGGCATATCCCATATCCTTCTTATTTCTATTTTCAGATCTTGATACTTATCCATTTTTTCCCTCTCTTTCTCTTCAACTCTGGTGTCCCATGGTATTGCGACATCAATGAGTGATACTTCTTCTTGACTTTGTCAATCACGTCACGTCTGGTCTGTTTGCACGTATCACCCTATCCGTTCTGATACGATAGTCCCAGAGGATCTTTGCCTGATCGTTTTCTATCACTCCTTCAGGTTGGTGTTCGTACCACTTATTACTGCAAGGTAGCTGATGTTTCTTGCACAGGCTCCAGTGGAGGCTTTTTGCCACTGAATCATGCCTCTTTTTGTACTGGTTCTGTGCAAGTGCCGGGCATTCACTTGCCTATGTGGTTATGGTTTCTTTTATTTTTCGTATGCACTTCCTACATATGGGGAGAGATGTTATTTCCGTCTATCATACTTTGAACATATCTGGTTCTTAGGGCCTGATCTTGTGCCGCTGTTATCATTCCTTCTGTTTCCTTCTTTAGCTCTCCCCTCTGTAACCATTGCCAATGTCATCGCTGGCTAGTTCTTTAGTCTGTTCTCATGTATTGTCCGTGCATTGGTTTGTTGTGCCAGTCCTCTGTTCTTTCTGTCTTTCTCCTTTCTCTGTATATTTCTGGGTCTTCGTCTACTTTTATTAGTCCTTCTTCCCATGCACTCTTTAGCCACTCGTCTTCACTGGTTTTCAGATATTGCCCCAGTGCTCTGTTTTCGATGTTGACGCAGTCCATCTATACTTAGTAGTCCTCTCCCTCCTTCCTTTCGTGTTATGTATAGTCTGTCCGTATTTGCTCTTGGGTGTAGTGCTTTGTGTATTGTCATTTGTTTCCTGGTTTCTGATCTATGCTGCGGAGTTCTGCCTTCGTCCATTCCACTATTCCTGCGCTGTATCTGATTACTGGCACTGCCCATGTAATTTTGGCTTTTATCATATTTCCGGCGTTGAGTTTTGACTTGAGTATCGCCTTGAGTCTCTGCATATATTCTTTCCTGATCGTGTCCTTCATCTCTTGGTGTTTTATATCTCCTCCTTCTATATTCCCAGGTATTTGTATCCTGTCTCATCTATGTGTTTGATGTTGCTCCATCTGGTAGCTTTATCCCTTCAGTTCTCGTTACTTTGCCTTTTTGTATGTTGACTAAGGCGCATTTTTTCTATTCCAAACTCCATCCTGATGGTCCCCAGATACAATCCTTACAGTCTGGATTAGGGTATCTATTTTCCTTGATGCTCTTACCATACAGCTTGATGTCCGTCCATGAACATCAGATGGTTGATTCTGTTGCCTCTTTTCTTGAGTTGGTACCCGGCATCCATCTTCTGTAGTACTTTTGTCATGGGAATCATGGCTACTACGAAGAGTAGTGGGGACAGTGAGTCGCCCTGGAAGATCCCCTCTCCTGATATTAACCTCTGCTAGTCTTATTCCAGAGCTTTGTTTAAGTATTGTATTCCAGTTGCGCATTGTATTTTTGAGGAAGCTGATGGTATTTTCCTCTGCCCCATATATTTTCAGGCATTCTATTAGCCATGTGTGTGGTATCATGCGAAGGCTTTCTTATAGTCTATCCATGCCATGCTTAGGTTGGTTTTCCTTCTCCTACTGTTCTCATTACCATTTTGTCTATCAGGAGCTGGTCTTTTCGTGCCCCTACAATTCCTCTTGCAGCCTTTGTTGGTGGGGGATGGTGTTTGTCTCCTCTAGGTAGTTGTATAGCCTTTCACTGATGATACCTGTTAGTAACTTCCACATTATGGTAGGCAGGTGATAGGCCTGTAGTTACTGGCTATATTTCCTTACTCTTGTCTTTTTGTACTAAGGATGTTCTTCCTGTGGTCATCATTTGGGTGCTTGGTTATGAGATACAATGCTGGAGTTTTCTGCTATTCGTGGGTGTAGGGCCTTGAAGTTTTTGAGCCAGTATCCATGGACTTCATCGGGACCTGGGGCTTTCCAGTTTGGCATTTTTCTTTAGTTGGTGTCTGACTGTGTCTGTCGTGATGTCTGTGAATCTTTGTTTTATTCTCCCTGTTTTCTTCTTCCTTGACTTCCTGGAGCCATGTTGCATGTTTGTTGTGTGATACCGGATTGCTCCATATGTTTTCCCCATAGTCTCTTACTTGGTTCGGCTTCAGGAATTTCTGGGTGGTTGTCTTCCCCTCCCCTCTTAGTTGGCTGTACAGGCTTTTCTGGTTGGTTCCGAATAGTTTGTTCTGTTGTATCCCTTATTCCTGTTCATGTACGTTGGATCTTGTGTGCTTTGGCCTTAAGCCTCTGTTTTACATCTTCTGTGTGCTTTAGTCCCCTCTCTTGTACTTTGTATTTCTCGTTGAGTTCCTCCCTTGTTTTCTTGCTTCTTAGCCTTTTTTTCTGCCATCTCTTTCAGTTTACTCAAGTCAGATCTCATCACCATGATTTGCTTTTCCAGGCGGCCTTTTCCAAGGAGGTTTGCTGTTTTGGTTTCTGTTGGGTTGGTTGTGACGGTGGTGTTGGTGTTCGAATCCCCATCAGTTCTGCTACTAATCTTGCTCCTGCATATGTCAAGTTATTTGTTTCTGTGATACTGGTGGTGGTGTAATGAGGCCCATTATTTCATTGACCTCACTTGTTTTCTCCCTTAATTTCTTGTTGTTGTAGGCTTTCATGGAGGGGATTTTTTGTTCCTCTCTGTATCTGGCTCCATTCCATTGTCTAATCTTTTCTACCCATTCCGTCCTCTCTGTTACTTCGTCGGTGTTTCTTCGTGTGTCGTTGTTTGATACTCATCCTCCTGTCGTCTTCTGTGGCATCGTCTCTCAATTCGTCTTCGTGTAATTCGTTGTCTGGTGACATTCCCTTTACAGTTCTTCTCTTTCTGTTGGGGAGAGCCAGTTCTTTTTTCTTTCATGTTCCCTTACTTGGTCTGCCAGCCTCTGCTCTGTTTGGGGGGTGATATTCCTCTCATTCCAGATGTTGACCAATCTTCTTCTATATCCTCTCTCCGTCGGGTTGCTTCTGATGTAGCATCTCCATATTATTATTATTATTATTATTATTATATTATTATATTATTATTATTATTATTATTATTATTATTATTATTATTATTATTATTATTATTATATAGATGGAGATTGCTGCTTCAGCTGCATTAATTTCATAGGAGTTCTTTTCTATTGTTTTTATCACGGCCTTTTTAATATTACTTAGATTGGCGAGTAACGCGCCTGTTGGATACATTGGGGAAAAAATGCAAATTAAAACAGAATTACATAAGATGTGCAGCAAACAAAACCAGTAAAATAACTGGCTGAAAGATATGCATTTTTAAGAAAAGCCATAAAGGAATAGAATTAAAGAATATTACGAAGATGAAGTCGATAGCTGTGGGTAAAAATTGTAACATATTTGGAAAACAAGAGCGTTGGGGCATTCCCTGGAAAACTGTTTTCTTTTCAGTGCTGTAATGTGGAACTCGAGGAGAGACAACAATTGTGACACATCGTTCCATTTTACTTGATTATTTTGATGAGGTCTATGAAAAGAAGTCAAGCTATGGGTGGTATTAGTATGAACCAATATAATGTTGAATTAAAAACATACTTGTACGTACACAGGCGTATGTACACACACTATAATTATATAGACAGAGTGGATAATGATTATGGAACATCCTGAAGATCAACAAGATTATTAACCAGATTTTTGCTGTTGTGTAGACCGGAATATTCTCTAACCCAATATGGCTAATACGGCATAAGGGTATGTCTTCGGAGTTGTAAAAGTATTATTATTATTATTATTATTATTATTATTATTATTATTATTATTATTATTATTATTATTATTATCATTATTATTATTGCGAAAGTATTCAGCACCAAGTACACTATTTATATCACTCGTTCATGAAATAATGATAAAAAGAATTATTCCTCTCAATTTCACAAATTTAACTCTTGAGAGGAAACTCACTTGCAAGGAATTATTTGAAATGAAATAAAAGCCCTTAGACGCTTTAGTGAGAGTTCAATATAGAAATGTAAATTCCAGAAGTCTTACAATATTTAATGCTGTTTATGCTTATCAGCGACTGGGAATTATTGGACTTTTGCAATGCAGTGGTTAGGCGCCCTTGCCTTTCTCTCTCTCTCTCTCTCTCTCTCTCTCTCTCTCTCTCTCTCTCTCTCTTACGACTTCTTAGTATTTCAATTTTAACTGCTAGTTACTTTTTAATAATTCTATTTTAAATTGTTGTATAGCATTTACGGGCTACATTATTTCATTCTTTGTGAATGAATGTGTGGGATAGTATTAAAAAAAATTATTTTATTCATTTGTTCTTTGTTGTCAATATCAATGATATTTATGTTGAGAAACCAAATAACAGATTTTCAAGTATATCAATCAACAAGGACCTGGATTCCTGGGATCTCCTGCTGAGGTCCTGATTGGGTTTCAGGCTCCATTACCCGGAATCCTATAATCTTCGCTATTTATAAATCCCGGTTTCCGTAAGTTATGAAGCTCCTCTTGTGTCCTATCGTTCTGATATTCTGGGTTGTCACTTGCATCCGTTCTTTACCTTAAAAATAAAAAAATTAAAAAAATTGATGTAATATCCTATTTTTCTGAAGTAAGGAAGATGGTAACACTGTCTGCCAGAGGCTCCTGTTTGTATATGTGAATAGTAAATATTTTCAATTCAGCCTCTTATCATTTTCCAAATTATTGTGTATTATCCTACGAGTTTAGCCCTGTCAGCACAAAGGGTTATGGCTTTATATATTTTTATGCGATTTGCAGTACCTTCCTAATTTCACCCGTAAAATTAACGCAAGAAAAAAAGTCCCGCATGATCGAAGGCACTTGGCCATCACACGGCAACGTTCTAGGATATCTTTACGTTAGCATACCTTTCCCCTCCCCCAACCCACCCCGGAACTATGCATGTGTTGTTAACACGACAGTGACCCAAGATACTTCCAAATGCAAAAATTATCTTCGTTGTTTCACACAGACACAGACACACACACGCACACACACACACACACACACACACACAACATATATATATATATATATATATATATATATATATATATATATATATATATATATATATATATATATATATATATATATGTGTGTGTATATAGATATATTTTTTTTTCTCCCACATCAGAAAAGTTGTTTCAGACATGAACATTGTGCTGTGCTGGCCTGTTCTTTACTGTATTTACGATCTAGGTCACCGCTTTTAAAGATATTGTGGAAAAATTTTGATTAAATAGTACGTTAGTACTATTTAATCAAATTGATTGCTTGTTATAAATACCAGAAGGAAAACAAACTTCTTACGGTTGAAGAAATTGTAAAATATGGATCAAAGCTTTATTTGATCCTTTATTGTACAGATACGACAGACATCGCAAGAAGAAGATGAAGAAAATGAAAATAAGAATGAAATTGTCATATTTAAACACCTTATTCCTACAAGAGACGTGTGACTTTTGCTTTCAAAATGAATATGAAAATTGTTAGCAACAACCCGCTGCCGTAGCATTTGGCTTCTATTACCTAACAGCCGTGGTCATTTAGGCATTGAAGTTTCCTTTTTTTTTTTTTTTTTTTTTTTTTGTTGGAGGGATACTCTCCCTTTTTCAGGTTTCCATTTGTGGGTATTAATATGAAACACGAAGCCTCACATCTCCCTGACGTTTGTGTAATTTCCCAACGGGTTTTTCTCGCATTTTTATTAGGATCGTTTGGCGATAATTGTTAGGTAGATTTCCATCCATCATGGGGTGGTCGCTTTTACGTAACAAGAACAAAATAGCCGGGTTTAGTGTTTCCGAAATCGAATGTATGTACATAATTATAATTATCCGTCCAAACACAAGAACGATGCATACGGAAATATTAAAACACGTCTACTTTATAAAATTGAGAACAGGTAGGCATGGGTGGCTAAAATTGGTTTCTTATGCTTACTCAAGTCCATAGTAACTTTATTAATATCAAAGATCGTCTTTCTCGTACACACCACGTTTTATTTTAAGAATGCTGGTGTAACTTTGATCACAATTACCACTTCAGAAACCCATACGTGTTTTAAAGTTAAGGAGTAAATTATCTATATTACATTGATTTTTCTATTTTCTTCATCTCTTCAAGAAGTTTCTTCATTCAGTTCGATGAGACGATCATCATATCTTTATGACTTTTTTTTTTTTATTATTATTATTATTTAGACCAACTATTTTCTTCAAGTCTTCCTTTTGCTACATGAGGACAATAGGATGCAAGGGCTTAGAAATAAGAATAAAACACCATAAATATTCTGTTAAAACTGGCCAAACATCTAATGCAATATTCATTCATTTAAGTGAAAACAACCACCGTATAAATAGGATTGGTAGTTTAGTAATTGCAAGATCAACAGATATTTTATCAGGAAATCTGTTAGAATCTGCCATTATACAACTTACTTCCTGTTAAGATTTTAATATTAATCGTGGACTGTTTCATTTAGACCCTTGTGTTTGTAACATGTTTAAGAATGACCTCAAAGATACAATCACAGACTTAAATACAAATTAGTTGCCTCATAGGTATTTTCTTTGTATATGTATGTTTAGTTTTTGTTTGCCAAAGGTTTAAATGTGGTCAATAGCCGCCCTGTATTATTCTTTAATTGTCTTATCCCTGTGTCTGAGCAGTTGAACTTAATCTTTTTGTAAACCTCTTAAATTGTACCCATGTTTATGTTCGTTTGGGAAGGTTACTCATTCTTCAGGTGTGTTGGATTCTAGGTACTAATCTCCTTATAATCCCTATCTGGTACTTATACGACCCTTCCTTGTCCTCTCAGTTTCTCATGTAAGTCAGTCAGTCTACTAAGTATAGGACGTTGAGTCGAAAGATCTTGTAGCTACTCCAGTGTTTCACTTTCCTTCGTAGCTTACACCTTTATTTGTGCATTTACCATGTTCCAAGCTTTCGTGATTCAGTTATACACACACACACACACACACACACACACACACATATATATAATATACATATATATATATATATATATATATATATATATATATATATATATATATATATATTTCATCGAATCCTACCCGGGGCTGGTGTATCCATCTAATACACTTCTGGTTGGGTATAGGTGATTACTAAAGTGGAGCGTATTCGATATTAGGAGATTTTTGCAAGTAAATAACGTGATGAAATAAGCTCACACACACACACACACATACACACACACACACACACACACACACACATACACACACACACACACACACACACATATATATATATATATATATATATATATATATATATATATATATATATATATATATATATATATATATTATACCCAACCGGAAGTGTATTAGATGGATACACCAGCCCCGGGTAGGATTCGATGAAATTCGTTTTAGACTTGTGCAGGTGAAACATGACCTTATGCATACATCACTCAAATCTCTGCTGTAAGGATTCCTATCGAATTCCAAGTTCAGAACATTTACGGTAAATCCTTAGGAAATTTAGGGAATCGGCGTTTTCACTTCTATGTACTTTTCCGTTTTCCAGTGCATTCTTCTTTCCTTTTTTTTCTATTACAGGTTAGAGGGAGAAACACCCTCTTTGTCTAAAAGGCTAATTCCATTTTCCTTCTCCTCTCAGGGGATCATGGTAACTGTACTCATCGTATCCAAGTATCATTTTCCTTTAATCTTTCAAAATATTCACTGATTACTTTTCCCCGACTCCTATAATATATCATCAATTTTTTTGTTAAACCTCTGCTGATCTTACATTTTTTTCGGGTTTGGTAGGATAAGAATCTAAAATTACTTATTCCATAAAAGAAGAAAAACCACTGATAGTTTTGATTTAATAAAGTCCCATTGTTGAAAAGTCACATTGTTGAAAATTCAATTATTTAATTAAAGCAAAGGGAAATTTTGAAAATAAGACTCTTAATTACCAAAGCTGTTACATCCTTGAGTGTAAATATGTCGTTTCTCAAACTGACCTAAGGTGGTAAAATTAATTTCTAGCAGATACACAGTGGATCGTATTTTTCCAGCCGTAAATACTTTCGAAAAAGGAATTCTTCTATAAAATGTGTATCTCTCTTTTATTGTCCTTCAACTTCGCAAAGATCGTGATCTTTGCATACAGCATCAATCCCTTCCATCTCGACGAAGAGACGATGCCGATCTAGGGAGTGATACGTTCGTTTCCCTCCTTTTGAAGACAAGCGAAGTCAGGCAATCTGTGTTGGGTACAAGATACAGTGGCAGGGTAGAGATGCTGCTGCTTTTGCGATGTTCATTCTGGTTCTGAGGTAAAGGAAGCGTTGTCTGAGATAAAAGGACTTGAAACCTATTTTTTTTTTTTTTCAGAGTATTCTTTCTCCTGCTTGAATGGTGTTCTAGGAAAAGGTGAAGATTGAGTGTCTTTGTACATATATGTATATATGAGTGTAAGAAAATTAAAAGAGAAATTAGATTCTCAAACGTTTGTTTATATATATATATATATTATATATATATAGTATATATATATATATATATATATATATATATATATATATATATATATATATATATATATACACACAACACAGGTCAGACGTACAGGGCGTTTATTCACATGATAAAGACGATCAAGGGCAGGAACACGAGAGATTCACATTCACATTATGCTTTAATCCTACGTTTCGTGACAACATCGTCACATCTTCAGGGATTTTTCTACAAAATAAAGTATAATATGTTAACATAAAATAAGAGCTGATCATAAGATCCAATAGTTGAAAAGTTAAAACAGTTTAATGGTAAAATTACAACTCTCACACTTAAATTACATGCACACTTGATTAAAACAGACCAGGAGTACCAAACAACTTACGAATGCCGAGAAGAACATTTAAAAATTTAAGCTAAATTACACAAACATAAAAGTAATAACGAATATCATAAAAAGTATAAGTCATATATTCATAAAACCACAGCCAAAAAACAGCTCAACACTTAACCAACCTTTCAGCATCAAAGATAAAAACACACTAAAAGTAAACAACGTCAAGAGACACAAGGAATGACAGAATAATTAGGCTAAAAACAAGGGGACAGCAGAGGAATGGTTGTTTAAGGTTAGAACTAGTAGTTTGATGTTCAGAGTTTCCAAAATCAACAGTTCGTTGGGTTCCCTTGTTTGGCCAATAATTTTGAAATCTTCGTATTTGACTGTGAGCTTTACATTTAATAATGTGCTTCCTTATATAAGATGTTTCAGGGTTAGATAATTTACACCCAGGTCTGTAACTAACGCCCCGATGGGAATCCGCCCTGACCCTGAGAAGACGCCGGGTAGATCCCACATATTTTCCCAGATGACATCGGGTGTCGTTTATGAATACACTTGTCCCAATGTAATCTGGGAAAATATGTGGGATCTACCAAGCGTCTTCTCAGTGTCAGGGCCGATTCCTGCCCTTGATCTTCTTTATCAATATATATACATATATATATATATATATATATATATATATTCATATTATATAATATATAATATATATATATATATATATATATATATATACGTATATATATATATATATCATATATATATATATATATATATATATATTATATATATATATATATATATATATATGGGTGTGTATGTGCTCTTGAACAATTAGAACAACAGTTAAACGCCCAATTAAACCATGAATTGAATTATATATATATATATATATATATATATATATATATATATATATATATATATATATATATAAATATATATATATCCTTTCACAGAAAACCTTGATAATATGAAGGGTTTCAAAGAGAAGTTTCTTTATTCTCAAGCTTTACAGATTCTTATATCACCATCTTCAAAGGAAGAAATGGTGAAAAAAGGCATACTTGTCTCACATATATAATCACAAGATTGTCAGCAGCTTGCTTTTCTTAATCCTGACCAGTGGCATTTGTGTATTAGGTGTCGTCCCACAGGCATCGTACCCTTGTGATCTTTGGAGGAGTGTTTTTTAACAAAGTTAATCCTTTCCCCGTGTTTGTTAGCTACTCCACGACTTCGTAAACTATATATGACACGTGGTAGAATACTCATAGTTATTTTGTTTCCATCCACGGTCTTCCTGGAGCACGTTATGAATGCGTTTTTTTACTAGGAGATATGTGGATTCGTCCATGTTGCTAACTAAAATTCATATTACTTCTATCCATGGTTTGGTTCTTTTCCATTCAATCGAGGATTTTTTGAAATGTGTGATATACTACCTGTCCTGTTTGGCTCTTTCATTTTTCTTGCATGTTTCTTTCCAGTCTGTTCAAAACATGTCTTGTCATAGTTGTTATATGGTGAAGTGTTATACCCTCCCCCCGCCACCCCCTTTTCGTCCCTTAACCTCCCACCGTAAGCAGTTTTCCACGATTTTGTCTCTTGCGATATTTTTATAATTCCCTACCAATCTGAATTCTTTAACCGATCGGAACGAGACATAAGGGCAAACTGAAAATGAAAACGTGCAAAGAAAGGTTCAAACTGCCAAGACAGAATATCAGATATTTCAATCAGGCCTCAGCTAAGGAAAACATTGCTGGGGAAAAAAAAACCACAGAGGTTTGGGGTGGATGGTAAGATGAAATTTGTATTTTGTAACGAGAAGAAACATCGTAAAAAAGGATTTCCAAGAATATCTTCGAAGTGAAGCATAGGAAGGAGCTTTGAAGATTCCATCACGTCATATAGTTTTACGAAGTCCCTGAGAAAAATTAAAAAGACGACGAGGAAAAGATTAAAACTAGTTGATAAAAACATCCAGTAGAGAAAGGAAACGGTTTGTCGAGGGTCACAAGGAGACGAAGCCCACAGGAAGTGATATAATATACCGGTCACAGGTCAGGATTAGGAGCAGGAAACCATTAACGTTATTGTGATTACATATAAGTCTGATGTGTATATGTTTTTCATGTATCTCATCCTTTGCAGATGGAGACAGGACGCGTCTCGAAACCTTCGAAATAAAAGAATCTCCACCTGGAACCTTTTGCATTACAGAGTCCTCCGTCAGATCAGTAACTTTATTCACGTTGAATATTTTGCTGTTTACACACACACACAACATACACACACACCACACACACACAAACACACACACACATACATATATATATATATATATATATATATATATATATATAAATATATATATATATATATATATATATAGGTATAAGCCACGAAGGAAAGATAAACAACAGAGGTTCTGCAAGATCATTCGACTCAACGTCCTTTACTTAGCAGACAAACTGACTTACATGAGAAATTGAGAGTACAGGGAAGGTCGTATAACTTACAGATAGGGATTATAAGGAGATTAGCACCTAGAATCCAATACATCTGGAGAATGAGTAACCTTTCCAACCCAAGCATGAACGTGGATACAATTTAATAACAAAAAGATTAAGTCTAACTGCTCAGACACAGGGACTAGAGAATTAAAGGATTAAACAGGGCGACACCTGACCACATTCAGATCTTTGGTAAACAAAAACTTATTCACAAAACATATCAAACATACATATACAAAGAAAATATGTCTAAGACAATTATTTTTGTTTGAGTCTGTAATTATATTTTTGAGGTCATTCTTAAATATGTTACAAATACAAGGGTCTAAATGAAACAGGCCACGACTAATATTAAAATTAAAATGGGTAGTAAGTTGTATTAATGCAGATTCTAAAAGATTTCATGATAAGACATCTTTTGATCTTGCAATTACTGAATTACCAATCCAATTAATCCAGTGGTTGTTTTCACTTAAATGAATGAATATTGCATTAGATGTTTACCCAGTTTGGCAGAATATTTATGATGTTTTAATCTTACTTCTAAGCCCTTGCTCAATTGTCCAAGATAGAAGGAGGGGCAGTCCATACATGGAATTTTATATATTATGTTGTTGCTTTCCCTGGGGCCATTTTAGTGTGTCATTATAGGAAATAACAAGGTTGACCTTAAAGGATTTCAACAATGATTTAATGGTTTCAAATCCGTTAAAATAAGTAAACTGAGAAAGTTTTTAGAAGTTTCTTTCTCCGTGTTACTTACACTATAAAACTTTGTGTGGGCTTTATTATAGCAAATATCAAATATATGTGAAGGATAACAAATCTGCCCCTATTTTTCTTATGTATTCAATTTCTTGATCCAAATATTGGGGACTGACAATGCGTAATGCTCGTAAAAACATGGAAGAAAAAAAATGATATTTTGATGTTAAGATGGTGGCCTGAATATAAATGAACATAAGTTGAGTTATTGGTTGGTTTCCTATAAATACTGAATTTGCATTGAAATGGTTCTCTACGTATCAAAACATCTAAGAAAGGGAGGCAATTGTCTTTTTCCAATTCCACAGTAAACTTAATCAATGGTACCTGGTTATTTAATTTAGAGAGTAAATCATTTACATAAATACCAGTGGGCAGAACAGCTAAAATATCATCAACATATCTATACCACTTTATAATATAAATGACATTAGGTAAAAAGCCTTTTTCCAAGAATTCCATGTACAAGTTTGAGAGGAGTGGTGATAAAAGTTTGCCCTTTGCCATGCCAAATATTTGTGGATCAAATTTACCATTGAATATAAACTTACAATCATAAATGCACAACCTAGTGAGTAATTCATGTTGAGTTAGTTCATTACTAAGATATTTAAAATAGAGTCTATAGGGACTTTGGTAAAAAGAGAACATACATCAAAACTAACGAATCTATTAGTGGGGCAAAGAGTAATTTTGTTTAATTTATCAACTAAATCTAGAGAATTATATATATGAGAATCGGAGATGGTTCCAAGTAATGGGGACAAGATCTTAGTGATATATTTCGAAAGTTTATATGAAATTGAGCCAACAGTACTGATAATAGACAGCACAGGGTTATTTTCTTTACGCGTTTTGACTAATCCATACAGGTAAGGTAGCGAAGGAAATCTGTCTGACCAATTGCCTAGTAGTTCTGTTTTTTCTTTAAGGATTTTTTTTTCACTGTGCTATTAAAGTTTTTTATGACTTGATCAAGGGGATTTTTTGTTAGTTTTTTATGTCAAATCATCATCCAGTAGGGCTTGCATACGTGATATGTAGTCAGCTTTATCTAAAATCTCTATACTATTTGACTTATCAACTTTTGTAATGTGGATAGTATTGTCCTTTTTAAGATCGGTCAAACTTTTCGTATAGATAGCAGGGAAGTTATTTTCATGCTTAACATTGGCAGTTCCGTAAACAATACCTTTAATTATGTCAAAATGATTTTTCAAATTCACTTAGGGATGACGCAATTATTAAAGCGGAAAGAATGACCGATCTTAAAAAGGATAATATTATCCAAATTACAAAAGCTGATAAGTCAAATAGTCGGCCAGACTACTCTATAAGGCAACTGATAGTGTACATTTGTTCTGTGTTTTCTTACTTGATCCCCATTCCTGATTTTAATTTTCCATATTCCACCCCTTGATTCCCGTTTCCCTCTGAGACTTGAACTGATATCATTCTATATGTGCAATAAGATCGATACTCATATGTTCAGTGCAGTGTTAACCAATTTTTTTTTTATTATATCAGTGCAGTGATGGCCCTATTTTTTGTAATATACCAGTGCTGATAGCTTTAGCATTACAATTACTAGTATTCCATGCAAGAATCAATTATAGGTCTGTGTAAAATGCCCCGTTGTGTGCCTGCTTTTGTAGATCAACAGCCAAGTATACCAGTACCCTGTTAGGAATTTACTTTCTGACATGTCAAGTGAGCATAGATTGCTTACAGTGCTCCACAACTTGGTGTTATACTTTAGGGCTAGTTTTGTATAGTTCTTAATCCACATTTTTAATTATGTTCCCATTTCGTTCATTCAGTAGGAACTTTTTTTTTTTTTGCTTCTTTGTTTGGTGGTGCACTGTTTGCATTGTAATTGTGAATAACTTTAGTAGCGTCACTCGTGGCACAGAGCCTGACTCCGCTCCGGTATTTTCTTATCCTCTGACAACCCTTTTAGAAAAGTAGAGTAGCTTTTAAGCAAGAGTGCATGCTATAATTGATCCTAAATCATTATAGGTACTTAGATAATTGGTCATTCTAAAAGGTAAGTGTACTCTTTAACTACGTTGTTTCTGTGCATAGCTAACAACCTAGTCAGAACTCTGGTGTGATTTCGTACAAGGAAGTAATTCTGGGTTCCAATATTTCGGATTTTTGGAAAATCTGTTATACGTGGCTTTGAAACGTGAAAAATATTATATTATATATATATATATATATATATATATATATATATATATATATATATATATGTATATATATATATATATATATATATATATTATATATATATATATATATATATATATGTATATATATATAGTATATATATATATATATATATATATATAACATATATATATATATATATATATATATATATATATATATATATATATATATATATACATATAATATATATACATACATACACACACAATCATATATATAAATATATATATATACCAATATATATATATATATATAATATATATATATATATAATATTATATATATATATATATATATATATATGAATAATTATCACATCACCGTGATTCATATAAATTATTCGAGCTACAAGTGTCCTTTAATATCTAATTCGCTCTACCTCGGAATTGATATATTTTCATATATGTATCCGAAGGGAACTTTCGTTCCCGTCCACCGGACGGTGGTTCGATTCCATGAGGGGACGAAATTATTAACAACTACATATATATATTATATATATATATATATATATCATATATATATATATATATATATATATATATATATATATATAGATATATACAATATATATATATATATATATAGTATCTATGATATAGACGTATATATATATATAATATATATACTTATATATATATAGTATATATATATATATATATATATATATATATATAATATAAATATATATATATATATATAATATACATATTATATATATATACTCATATATATATATGATATATATATACTATAATATATATATATATATATAGAGTATATAAACCAGGGGGAGTGGATAAAACTCAGTAACAAAACAACATGCAAACTAATGCCCGAAAGAAATTCCTTTGGCTTTCAAAACTGAAGAGGAAAGTTTCACTCATCAATAAAACAGAAGCCGTTTCAGTGCTGAAAAGACGAGTCATTTCACTTGTCTTTCCTTTTCCTATTTTAACGATTCTGCCAAAACTTTCTGACAGCGCGTCAATGTTCTTTACAATTGGTGCGAAACTAAACGGAAATTTTCTTTTTACAATTTTCAGATATGTCCCTACGTATTTGTTACAAAGAGAGAGAGAGAGAAGAGAGAGAGAGAGAGAGAGAGAGAGAGAGAGAGAGTTAAAACAAAAGCTATCACTGCGAGCTAACAATAACGGTGACTTCATGGAAGCTTCCTCGTGGATTTTATTTATTTTACGGAAATTAAGTATCAAATGAAAATACATTCCTGTGGGGGCATAATTATGCCATGTGGATTTTTACTTCTATAGTCCTATGTTACATATTTTCAATATATCAATATATCTGTTGCCTTTTCTATAAAAAATTTCAACCTAAAGACAATATGGGCAAGTTAAGTGAAATAAAAAAAATGTCAAAATATATTATATTCTATATTTAATATAATGCCAATGTAGAGCACAAATAAGTTTATCAGGATTTCATTAATTACGTATATTGTAATCATGGAAACAGTCAAGGATTGTAGAAGATGCTGACATATTTTGATATTCCTATATCTATAACATTTTTGTAGAGCAGAAAATATTAGATATTCACTTCACAAGTTCTATGACATGTAAAGACGCTTAACCTATTTGATGTCCACAAGAACGTTTATATTGCTTTCAAAATTTTTATTGTGGATTTTTTTTCTTACTGTGATGCTGTGAAAAAATCTTGATTGATGAAAATCACTATTTAGAATTTTATTATTATTGAAGTTCCTTGTACTACCGAAACGAAAATTAAAAGTATTTGGTTAGAATTAGACCACTACATTTTTAAACCAGACCTATTTCAAGAAGATATTAACAGAAAACAATATTTCTTACGGGGAATATTCTGTAAAACTATTTATGACATTTCCTTAAAAATTAATTACCCAAGGACTTTTGTAGATGTAGCATGGTAAAGAGCTGGGCATTTTTTTTATTTAATTAATGACAAACTTAATTTTAGTATACATAACATTCTCAAATTACCGTATGATGAAAGGTTTTTAGAAATTCCTAGAATTGTAAAGCTTTTCAACGTAAATATTGCTCTCAGTAATATTAAAGTTAAGAGTTCAAAAATAAAAAAATTCTCCTAAAGATGTTTCTGGATGTAGACATGAAATTCCTTATAAAAGTGTGATAATATAATATTACGGACAATCTTGAAAATCACTCTCACAACGAATCAATCAGCACCAATATTTAATGAGAACTGGTTAAATATCTAATGCATTATTCATACATAAGAGAGAATCCTTTACGATTATTTTAAATCAAATTGTTACCCTCCTAATCTCTTTATGAAATATGTCAGGAAAACTCTGGAAATTTCATTTCATCCTCCAGCAGCAATACATTTGGCCCAGAAACTCAAGTTTTATATACGATTGCTTATATGCATGACACATCTTTTTTTTACCTCACTTAAGGAGAATTTTAATCAATCATTTTCCAGCTGTTGATGTTAAGTTTATCTTAATGAACCCTAGAACGATCAGTAATATGTTCGTCATAAAGAGAGATTACCTCCTTTAATGCAATCCGGCGTTGTCTACATTTATACTTGCTGCCGATGCAATAAGCAGACTTACGTTGGAAACACGCGCCGCTTGCTTAGGGTGAGACGTGATGCACATATGGGCATTAGTTTCCGTACAGGGTGCAAACTGCCCAACCCAGAACTATCTAACATTAGAAATCATGGGAAATTTTGTAAAAATAGTATAACCTATAAGGATTTTAAGATATTGTTATCAAGTCCATACGCACATCACCTTCCAATTCAATTTTAGAATCTATTGCTATAAAGAAACTAGTTCCACCTTGAACGACCACTCTTCATCTGTTCCCTTGTACATAGCTTAAACCAGGCCCTTCTTCTTGTTTACTTTCGATGCGTTTTCCATACAGCAACCGAACGTCGTTGAGACAAGGTGTCTTTTTTAACTATTCCTAATTTTAATAATGCCTTTTCATTTATATATATATTTTTCTATATTTCGTTTTATTTTATTTCATTATTTAGAGTAACTTGTATTTCAATGTTGTGAATTTCCTTGTATTACTTTATTCAATGTGCGTGTTTTTTTTTTTTTTTATGTCAACAAAAATAATTTAATGCTGTATTGTATATCAGTTTTTTATCTTTTATTTTAGCCTGGATGATGAGACATTGGTCTCGAAAACGTCTTTGCAATGAGAATAAAGTGACATATGTTTGATGCTGTCTTCTTCAACGCCTTCTGATTTATAACACACATATATATATATATATATATATATATATATATATATATATATATATATACTATATATATATTATAAATATATATATATATATATATATATATATATATATATATATATATACATATATATTTTATTTATTTATATATGCATTTATGAATGAATTCTATCACATCATCGTGATTCATATGCAAGTATTAAGCTACAAATATCCTTTAGTATCCAAATTGCTCTTCCTCGGATATTATATATTTTTATATATGTTAAGCGAAAGGGATTTTTTTAGTTGAACCCGTAGCGCTGCATGATAAGTTATAAGGTTTGCAAATACTAACTACTTTCACACCAGTAAGTGGTATATACTTAGACAGGTTTGATAGCAAGGAGAACTGCACCACAAAATACAGTGTCTATGATCAATTGAAAAGTATGATGCACTTTGGCAATTGTTTCTAATTACACCGTAGCTTGACACACAAATAGACACAACTTCTGCGGTAAATCTGCAAGACGGTCAAAGTTTTAACGATGAAACTAAGATGTTGCAAAATATACTTTTGGAAAATATACTTTATTTAAGTCACTACAGCAAAGCAAAACTTCATAAAATTCACACTATGCTTCAAGCAAATTATTTACTCAAAGTTTGTTGCTAATATAGAACTAAATCTCTGTTTAAGAATATGACTGTGACACTTCACTTAGTAACACGAATATTTATGCCACCACAATAAAAGGTAACTTTTCACTGGAATGGAATTTGGCAGACAAAATTCAAATGTAAAACAGGTAACCTGGGAATTAGAATGGAGAGGATGTTAGGAAGAGGAACTGGAAATTATAAACACTAGAATCAAGCCGAAAATATAGTTTCTCGGTACTTTACCTGATTTAGTCAGTGGACGTGACGTTCATTGTAGAATGAGCCAGTTGTGATGGCACATCTTGCTAACACTGAAGGGAGTAAGCAGACTGCGAGTAGAATGGCTGGTCGCACAAGGGAAGTGGTGAATAGTATATTGTTAGGCTTAGTGAGTGAC
>NC_061095.1:42489819-42491632 GCF_015104395.2 Macrobrachium nipponense | reverse complement strand
AATGACCAACATTGGATGAGAGTTCTTGGAAAGGAAGTCTTGGAGGTCCGACGTTGAAGTAATGAAAGCCAAACATCTGTGGCCAGGAGGAAGGCGAAGAAACTCTGCTGTGGCTGCTTTAACCTGTGTTTTTATGCTTTGGTGGTCTTATTCAGTGAAAAAATTCCCGTTACTTCGGTTAATTAGATAGACTTTTATAACTCTCGACATAAGGCCTTAATCTAAGGTTATTGCCAGGGGAAGCAGACACTGAAGTCAACAGATTAGTGAAGAATATCTATACAAAAACCAATATGAATCTAAGCATGCGAAGATCAAGCATCGCATTCCGAAATGAAAATCAATCGAAATGGAAATTAACAAGAGACTTTCTGTCTTGGAAATGCCAAAGAATTATTCTTTACCTGGTACCATTGAGACCTATGCATAATTGGGGCATGGAATGAAAATCAATTTGACGTTGTAGCATCATGATTAAAGTGATGTCTAATGAAGATGAGATGGTATTAAGCTCTGTATGTTATTCTAGTTGTACCTATTAAATAGGCATCGGGTTCTTGTTTTATCTTAATAAGGCCTGTCGATTATTTTTATTCAGGTACTATCTGAATTCTCTCTCTCTCTCTCTCTCTCTCTCTCTCTCTCTCTCTCTCTCTCTCTCAAATATCAAGGCTCTGAACCATTGCCAGTGAATTGCCTTGACATAAACTCTGCTAAACTAAATGGTGACGAAGACCCCTTCTGGCACTGTTGCGAAGATGAAATCCTTTGTTCTAATTATAACAATCAGGTTTGAACGTCAGAGGCTGTTCAATCATACCTTAATTCCATTCAGGGCTCTACTCACATGATATCAATACAACTCTATGTTTAGCAGGCTGCTTTCATACAACCTAACAAGCGAAACGCTTTATCAAATAATAAGGTAATTCTCAGTAGTCAGTTGTGATTGTCAAGCTGAGATACACAGAATGTAGGTGTAAATCCTACCTAGAAACGAGATTCTGTCCTCAGACATAAACAAGCCATAATTTTACGGATGAAGAATAATTGATTTTACTGTAAAGGTGACTGTAATCATAGCATCATGTCATCAGATAATAGCAAAATGAATATACTGACAGGCGCACTTATAGAAGATAGACAATGCAGTGATTGTATAACCAAAGGATTCGAATGGCTAGACCAATGCAATAATGAGAAACAACGATTTCTTTCATGACGAAAATACACAGTTGCTTTTTATTGAGGCGTTTTACAGCTAATTCTATTCTTGCAGTAAGTCTTTTATGACTGATAATAACAAAGATCAAACTTGTGGGAAATTGGAGAAAGTTAAAGCAGTTTCAGTTAAAAAGCCCAGTGTTGGCAGAGTTTCATTATTGTCATTTCTTTTGATTATAGAAATCACAAAATCTGCATATACAATATACAATATTATATATAATCAGTCACTAGTGCTAACAAGCAATACAAAGTTAAGGAAGTCATGAGCATATGTACACACAATAAATGTTAGAGACATTTAAGTACTACAATCATGTACAAAATCATCACAACAAATGGTAACACAAGGTGCAGAAAAAGTAGAGCAATGAAGAAGGACTCGACTTTATTCATTTGCGGAAAGTTATGAAAGATTCTTCATGCCAGTCTTTAGCGAGCTCCTTTTTTTTTCCCCGTTTCCTGATTGCTGTGAAAATAAGTATATCTCTTCTTACAGCTGCTACCTGCAAGAGGAGGCAAAACAAAGAAGTTTTAATGGCGTAATGGAAGACGAATATTGCAATAGGTTAGTTGCGTAACTTTCCCC
>NC_061095.1:42474819-42484819 GCF_015104395.2 Macrobrachium nipponense | reverse complement strand
GAACAAGGCCGTCCATAGTAGAGTCCCTTATTTTGGTCAGTCTGTACGTATATGTCTACCATGGCTGATTGGAGTGGAGAAGAGGTCCTTCAATTTATTAGTTATTACGAAGAAAAGACTTTACTGTGGCCAGAAACTTCTTGGAATCTCATGTCAGTGAGTAATTCCCGACCACTTTATTCTACCCTTCTAGTATATAACCTTGATTGCCACCATCTTCTTTTATTTCGCTTCATCTTTGTTAAATAATATGTGTAAATATACGGGGCAGCTGCTACTTGCATGGTGGCCATTGTCAGTAAACAACCTGGACAGAGACAGACAGATGATCGCAGTGGATTGTAATTAAATTACGTGTTTAACGTGGTTACGGTTTGTCCTCAACATTTTGACACCTTGTAACCGTATATGCATAACTCAGTTACACATACAAGGTTCGGCTCTCACGTGTGTACCCACCTTTAAGGTCGTTGTTGCTATGCCAGGGCACTCGCTCTTACGGCTTTGTTACTCCGTGTAGCAATGTGTTGTGGGTGGGTTGCGGTGTTGTTGCAGAGTGTGCGCACATCTGCACGAGTCACAACGTGCAAATTTGCATTATTGTTGCACAGGCACCGTGCCACGCCGTGCCACACCACGCCAGATATGAACTTTGGGTATATATAGAAGCCTGCCAAGCACGTCCTTCATTCCACGCCCAACCAGCATGCAATATGGACCTCAACAGCCTCTCACCCCAGGAGACCCAGAGAGTTTTGGTAGCTGTCCTGTGTCTCTGTGCAGTCCAGGTCATCGACAGGTTGAGAAGACGTACTACAGTGCCACAGCCACCTGCACTACGCAGAAAGGAGGGCAGGACAGGGGAGATTTGGGCTCGGGAGTTGCTGACACGGCGGCAACTACATGGGGACTACAACCAGCTACTACAAGAACTGAACAAGGAGGACCGCAAAGGACACAAGAACTTTCTACGCATCTACCCTGAATTGTTCAAGGATATGGTCGATAGACTGACGCCCCTATTGGAGAGGAAGGACACGAAGATGCAGCTTGCACAAGATGTGGGACTCAATTTGGCGATCACACTCCGCCACCTGGCAAGTGGGAACGACTATACAAGCCTGCAATACAGCTTCAGAGTCTCCAAGAGTTCCATATGCCGATTTATCCCATTATCCTGCAAGCCATTTTCGACACATACAAACCAGAAGTGATGAAGTGCCCCAAGACACCAGAGAATGGAATAACGTAGCAAAACAATTCACCTCCAAGTGAAACTACTTCAATTGTGTGGGAGCCCTCAATGGGAAGCATGTCGCGATCAAGAAACCCAAAGATGGAGGATCACAGCATCGTCCTCATGGCCCTCTCCAATGCAAAGAACAGGTTCCTGTTCGTCGACGTCGGTGCAGAATGAGGTACTGGGGAAGGAGGAACCTGGCAGAAGTGCAACCTGGCCAGGGCCATCACAAACAACCGAGCAGGACTCCCACAAGACAGAAATCTGCCTAACGATGACGAACCCATCCCCTTCCACATAGTCGCTGACATTGCCTTCACTCTCAATCCGTGGTTGATGAAGCCCTACTCCCACCAACCACAAGATCCCACCAAACGAATATACAGCTACAGATTATCTCGTGCTCGTCGTGTGGTGGAAAATGCATTCAGCCTGCTACAGATGAAATGGCGAGTCTTTGGGACGACGATGCAATAGGATGAACAGGTGTGCAAGAAGATAACTTTGTACGCATGTGTCATGCACAACCTGGCACTGCAACGCTACCCACTTGCTGGCACCGACGTCGACTATGAGGACCAACACCATAACGTCGTAGCAGGTACTTGGAGGGAGGAATCACTGAACCTCATGGAACAACTCATGGCAAGAAGGGGACCAAACTACACACGTCAAGCGAATGCCGTCAGAGATTACCTGGCCCAGAACTACTCATCGGATGCAGGCGCAGTGGAATGGCATGATCGATTGGTGTTTCCTCGAGGACGACCAGCTACTGACGAGTAGAGGACCCAAAGAACTCTGTAAGAAAACATAACCAAACAAATGTGCATAATTGTAAATAAAGATCATGATGTATTTCTCATTGGTTTATACTCCAATACTTCTGTTTTGTCCTAATAACAATATTAATATAATAAATAATATTGGTATGATGATTGGTACATATAAAAAATTATGTTGGAAAATAATTAACTGAAAGTTATGATAACATGATTCGTAATAATGAGACAAATGTGAAGCAAATGATGGACATAACAAAAATACTTATACTAAACAAACATGAAAAGCATAAAATCTAAGAAAATGAACATAAAAAGCATAGAAAGTAAGAAAATGAACATAAAAAGCAAAGAAAGTAAGAAAATAAACATGAAAAACATAGAATATCAGAAAATAAACATGAAAAGCATAGAATATAAGAAAATGAACATAAAAAGCATAGAATGTAAGAAACTGAAATTGGGACTTGGTTTTTACCATAACATGTTCAACTGCAAATATATTATTAACTGTTCACCTGTAAATAACCATGTCCAGTCAATGTTAATACTGTTTCATTATCATATTTGTATGTGTTCATGTTCATTTGATCATGTTCTCAATACGATATTATTGATCTTACCTTGTATGTTATTATATCATTTGATGGCCATATTTATTTCATGGTACATTTCATTTTATAGTTTAAGTTATTTTCCAAGTTGTATTTATTTCATTGTTCATATATCATATTTCATGTTAAGATTTTCTGTTATATTTCTTCATGTTATTATTCTTTATGCCATGCTTTTTCATTATTCAATTGCATTTTATAGTTAAAGTAATTTTCCGATTTCTATTCATTTCATATTTCACATATATTTGCTGTTATACTTCGTGTTATTATTCTTTATGGCCATGCTTTTTTCTTACTCAATCTCATTTCACCGAATC
The DNA here is from genome assembly GCF_015104395.2 of Macrobrachium nipponense. Lineage (NCBI taxonomy): Eukaryota > Metazoa > Arthropoda > Malacostraca > Decapoda > Palaemonidae > Macrobrachium > Macrobrachium nipponense. Next base: position 42,481,863 of record NC_061095.1, on the reverse strand, counting down.
ATATCATATATATTTTCATGACATATAAATTAAGCATCAGTAAGGAAAATGTAAATGCAAGTCACTATTTCAACATATTTATTACAAAAAGAAAAATTATTAATTATAAAAGTTACAAAAATAATTGGGTATCAAGAAAATAACTAAAATACAATTTATTCTTTAAAAAATAACATATTTATTTACAAAATTGAAAATTTCACTCTATTGATTCGGGGTCAATGTCCTCCTTATCACCTGGGGAGATGGTCAAGTCATAGGTGGGTGGATCCTCTATGGCAGAAGGTTTCGGTGTCGAAATACTGGTGCCAGGGGTGGGGGGCCGCAAGTCTGCCAAGAAGTGGAAGTGGAAGGTCGAGGAGAGAAGTTCAGTAGTGCCGAACATCCACTGGGGAAGAACGACGGTGTGCCTACCCTTGGCGCTGGTGTCAAGTACACCTGATGACGTATATGCTGCTGCGGCTGAGGCTGCTGTTGAAGGTGGGTATCATAAAAAAACACAGGTTGGGGTTGAGACACGAACCTGGTGTGCAGATGCCCGAACCGGTTGCACTGCAGAAGGTGTCGAAGGTGTCGAAGTTCCGGGTTTCGTCTGTGTCTCTTTATCAATTCGTGGGGGCATTCAGTGAGAACAACCCCCACGAGCCATGGCCTCTTTCGTCGTCGCATCCTCTTCCTCAGGACCCTCCAATCTATGACAAAGCCTGATGACTTGCTCGAAGAATGGCTTCTGGTATCTTCGAGGCATGTACTCCAAGCGCTGTGTCAAGTACTGCACGAACACAGCGATGTCACTGTGCGGGTTGTCCTGCGCTTGTGGCATCAGTGTGTTAATACTCGTCATAATCTGGGTCAGTTGAACTGCAGACCTTCTGTAGAGTCTACTGACATGTCGGCGGATAGCCGTTGGTCCTCTGGCAAGTTCGTCGCTCTCTTCTGCTTCAACCGTCTCCTCCGCTGGATTGAAGCAGCTGATAGGCCCGACATGATGGTAGAGGAATCGTCTGCATCGGTTCTGTGCGACGATAGAGGTGAGAACCGATCCCTGGCTACTGTGGGTTCGTGAGCGATGTGTCCTCCCAGGATTGCCCACGTGGTCATCACCTCCTCCTCTCGTGGTGTCCTATTATGTGCAGCCGACCCACTCTTGTATTCTCTCTTCTCGATCTTGCTGAAGTCCGTACGGTGAGCCTCGAAGAACTTCCGAACTTACTGGAAGCTGCAATCAATGAAATTCGCTGCCAGTTCACACCAGAGTTCCTCCTTCCTCCTGGGATTCGACCATTGCCTGTCCTGCTTGTCATGCAAGGTAGGGTGTGCCTTGATGAAGAGTCCACGACGGCTTTCCTGGTCCTCTGGCGTAAACGAGTAGTCTTGAATGTCCTTCTTGCTGGGGCGGTATCCTTTCTTCGGCTGCACGAGGGTACCACTCAGGCCTGCGATGTCCTGGGATTCCACAATGGATATGGTCGGCTAAAGTTCAGCTCTTCCTCGTGTTCAGATGTCTCCGCCCGTTGTGAAGGCTGGATGTCCTCGGCGTCCTGGCTGTCCTGGCTGTCCTGGGACTGCTTAGTAGGCCTAGGGTTGGTCTTCCATAGAGGCATCGTGTCACGGTCCTGGGAAAATGTCGCTGGGTAAACGTCGCAGGGTAAAGGTCCATGGGTGAGCATGCATGGGTCAACATCCCTGGGTGAACGTCGCTGGGTAAACGTCCCTGGGTAGTAAACGTCGTTGGGTAGACGTCCCTGGATGAGCGTGTGTGGGTGAGTATCCCTGGATGAACATTACTGGGTGAACGTCGCTGGGCTAGAGTGGCTGGGTGAGCGTTGCTGGGCGAGAGTGGCTGGGTGAGCGTTTCTGGGCGAGAGAGGCTGGGTCACAGAGTGGCTGGTCAGCAGGCAGCCACAGCGAGAATGATGCCCCAGTGGTCAATTGGGCCCCTTTTATCCGCCACAGAATGCGCACCACATCGCACCAAGTGCGGTGTGGTTTGGTGTGGCACGGAACCATGCGGGTTCTTACATCTTTTGTTGCAAGGCCACGCCACACTGATTACGGATTCGTGCGACTTCATCAACCTGCCAGATGCCACGCAGAAATTTGAAATGATTTAAAATCCGGACTGCGTTGCGCGGCATTAACGGTCTTTGCCTGGCCCCGCCAGCGAGTTGGCGCGCTTTTGGTGCGTTTACAATGCAGTTTCATGCGGTTTCTTGCGGTCCCATGCCGTAACAGACCGCACCACAAAATTGCGTAGGTGTAAACCAGTCTTAAGTTTAAATGTCTTTTAATGATTCGACATTTACCTGAAATCGCATGGTGTCATTAGACCAGAATGTGAAGTGTGAATTCTTGTACCTCAGGAGTCTTCGTATTGAGCCGTTTGTTCAGTCCGAAACATTTCTCTTGGTGATTCTTTCGATAAAGAATCTGTAAAGATTTTGATGATAGATTCCCATGGCCACCCATTACAGTGACCATCAACACAAGTTATACTAAAAAAATAAAAAACACTTATCATTATTGTTATTGCTGTCGTAGGAAAAATTACCATTAACCTTGTACAGAATATACTACCGCCACTAAAAATCAGAGCAAAGAAAACATAAATTGTATTATGTTTCTTTTGATTTCATTATTCTCTGATTTTTCCAGTTATAATTTCACTTACCGTTGATACAAAACTGCGAGTTGACATGGAAGAGTTTCCCAATTATATCGGCTTTTCCCTAGTGCTTAGTTGGCATCCAATATACGGCCATTTTCCGTTTTATTTCATTCCTTAATAGTGTATGCCTGATCTGTTCAAATGTTGCCAGTCAACTCTGCTTGAAAAAAAAGTATTTTCGAGATATAAAAAATTTTATTTAAAAAATTTCGGGCTATTCGCAAATGATTACCGAAGTCTTTTGCTATATTTAAATAAATAAGCTTCAGAAATTATTTATCACTAGAGTTACCTTAGAAGGAAAAACAAAAAAGATGGAAAGGACTATAATTAAACTATACAAAACAGCTACATTTATTAGGGCTGTTGCCTTGTATTATAGGGCGCCCTAGGAGGTAATGTTAGACTTGCGATAATCTTACGCTAAGTCGGATGGTTATGCACTTCCATACTCATTGGAGTGTCTTGGGGTTTGCTGATAACTTACGAAGTGGTTATGACGACGATGTGTTAAACTCATGATGATATCTTTTCTGATGTGAGGTTTCTAGTAGAAAACACGAAGTATAAAAAATAATTCTGTTCTCTGAGATTGCATGATGAATATAGGATTGTACAGGTCTGCCAATGACGATGGTTTGATCGCTTCTGCCAATGACGATGGCTAATTCTGTTCTGACTACCATCTCGGTTACAAGTCATAAAGGAAGCAGACAGTTGCTCGAACATATGAACATACATACAAAATGAGACACATTAGAAATCACGTAGGCCGTTTGAATTATAGGTCGCGGTAGTTGTCTCAAGCAGGAAGTTTGGACTAATGTTTTCAAAACAAATGAAGGACCACAGATGACGTCATGTCATCTTAGCCTACTTTATTGTATCTGGTCTGATCACATTCCTGCAAGCAATCTGGTTGACCTCTTTAGTTTTAGTTTTTTACATATATGGAATAACATTCCATATTTTTATTATGTAATCACTCACACATTTATTGTTGTTATTCTTGTTGGGGCAGTAGGAAAGGTCTATGGAAAAGCCTAAAATGGTCTGAAAAATCTGTTTCAAATAGAGTTAAAGGTACAGGTATTTTAGGATAGGATATTTATGATTTATTTATTAGAATAAAAATGTTAAAAATAAATAATGTGCATGTTAAACAGTAAAAAAATTATTTCTAATAACAAATAGCGTATTTATTTTAGATTTCTTTGGTGACACAATGCTCTATTTTGCCCGTAGATTTTACCACATTTTAATTTATTTGGTTATTGAATTTAAACTATGTTTTTATTCAGTTATTTCCCATTTCCACTTATAACTGAAAATAATATATGAAGGTGTTTAATTTGGGACTTTTGTATTTTATCCTTCTTGTTAGTATGTGTAGTACTAAGTATGAGTATTAATTAAAGAGAACGCTTCACGTTTATTAGGAATATAATGTTTATAACTTATGTGTGAGGGGAAAATCTTACACGCTACTCGAGTATGCTGGAGGTCGGATCACGACTTGTTCTAATACATATACAATTTTTAGTAACATTATAAAATCTAGAAAAACCTTCAAATAAAAAAACTAGGGAAACCTTTTCTCAGATGCCTTTGTTCAATTTTCTGATCTACTTCAGAGGAAAGTAATTGAGCAGTAATTTTTAACATCTCATTTCATCATTATTTTTCAATATCTCATTCATAATGTGATGCCAACTACTTATTTCTATAATTACTGATGTAAAATATCTCTTTATTACTTGTCCTCTTCTGGGAACTTCATATGAATGACCAACATTGGATGAGAGTTCTTGGAAAGGAAGTCTTGGAGGTCAGACGTTGAAGTAATGAAAGACAAACATCGGTGGCCAGGAGGAAGGAGGAGAAACTGCTGCGGCTGCTGCTTTAACCTGTTTTTTTTATGCTTTGGTGGTCTTCTTCAGTGGAAGAATTCCCGTTGCTTCGGTTAATTAGATATACTTTTATCACTCTCGACATAAGGCCTTAACCTAAGGTTATTGCCAGGGGAAGCAGACACTGAAGTCAACAGATTTGGTGAAGAATATCTATATGAAAACCAAGATGAATCTAAGCATGCGAAGACCAAGCATCTCATTCCGAAATGAAAATCAATCGAAATGGAAATTAACAAGAGACTTTCTGTCTTGGAAATACCAAAGACTTATTGTTAAGCAGTTCTATACCTGGTACCATTGAGACCTATACATAATTGGGGCATGGAACGAAAATTAATTTGACGTTGAAGCATCGTGATTAAAGTGATGTCTAAAGAAGATGAGACGGTATTAAGCTCTGTATGATATTCTAGTTGTACCTATTGAATCGACATCGGGTTCTTGTTTTATCTTGATAAGGCCAGTTGATTATTTTTCTTCTGGTAAAAGTAACTAAATTATCTCTCTCTCTCTCTCTCTCTCTCTCTCTCTCTCTCAAATATCGAGACTCACAAACTCAGGCTCTCAATCGATGCCACTGAGTTGCCTTGACATAAACTTTGCTAAACTAAATGGGGACGAAGATGCCTTCTGGCACTGTTGCGAAGATGAAATCCTTTGTTCTAATTGTAACAATCAGGTTTGAACGTCACAGGGCTCTTCAATCATACCCTAATTCCATTCAGGGCTCTACTCGCATGATATCAATACAACTCTATGTTTAGCAGGCTGCTTTCATGCAACCTAACAAGCGTAACGCTTTATCAAATAATGAGGTAATTCTCAGTAGTCAGTTGTGATTGTCAAGCTGAGATACACACAGAATGTAGGTGTAAATCCTACCTAGAAACGAGATTCCATCCTCAGACATAAGCAAGCCGTAATCCTACAGATGAAGCATAATTGATTTTACTCTAAAGGTGACTGTATTCATAGCATCATGTCATCAGATAATAGCAAAATGAATATACTGACAGGCGCACGTATAGAAGATAGACAATGCAGTGACTGTATAACCAAAGAATTCGAATGACAGGGTGCACAAAAAGTAGAGCAATGAAGAAGGACTCGACTTATTCATTTGAGGAAAGTTATGAAAGATTCTTCATGCCATTTTTTAGCGAGTTCCTTTTATTTTTTTTTTTTTTTTACCTTTTACTGTGAAAATAAGTATATCTCTTCTTACAGCTACTACCTGCAAGAGGATCAAAACAAAGAAGTTTTAATGGCGTAATGGAAGACGAATATTGCAATAGGTTAGTTGCGTAACTTTCCCCTCTGACGATGATCGTAGTAAATTTACACGCAATTTATCGAGATACGTCCTGAATTCGTATACAGAAAGTAACGACTTGTTTAATGAAAAGAGGTAAGAACTGAATTTAACACTTTGGTTGGAATGGAGCGAATAGTTTCAGTTGGGTTCAGGGAATAGTAATGACGCTTTCCCCCTTATCATTTAATATCAGTTCAGCTCAGGAACTAGGAAGGGTCGGTCCTTTATGGAAGTTAGAGAAGGGAATGCGGGGAATGATTACCACATCAAAAAGTTTTGCATACATAGAAACGTCTGTGTACGAATTCATGGCACATTCTAGAAATATGCGTTTGTATTTTGCATTACATTTATTGGCATTATCGCCGTCAGGAATGTTCTTCGTTAATTGTGATGGAAAGAGGGAAACGATAAAATGCGTCTTTTTTTATGTTATTGCCGTAACTAACTATATCATGTTTTCATTATTTTTGACACTGCAGTACTATTTCTTGTACTACTCACCATATTCACTGCTGACTCCAAATCCTTCGTCTTCATGAACCTCCACTTCTGTTCTTTCCAAGTTTACCGTGTTTATCTGCACCTACAATTATTTCCTTCCCTCTTTTACCATCCTTATTGCTGTTTGTCGTTCTTCCATAAAAGTATTTCCTTCTCTTGCTCCTGGCAACCCCTCTGAGGTAAGCACACTGACAAGAACTGAAAAGTGCAAGACTATAAAAATCATGTCACTAATTTTCGCTTTTCTGTTTCTACCACTTTTTCTCTCCACTCAGTAATCATTGTAACTCCTACTCCGTTTATTCTTATCTGTGAAGAGGATGTTGATTTTTATAAATAGAAAAATGACGGCACTGTCCACATGAGTCATCGTTAGTCTGAAAAAAAAATTGTTCCGTAATTTTGCTTTTCATTAATAAACGAGAGAGAGAGAGAGAGAGAGAGAGAGAGAGAGAGAGAGAGAGAGAGAGAGAGAGAGAAGGGCACTGTTCTTTAACCATGTCTCTCCTTCAAGAACTAAAAGTTTCGTTCCTTAAGGATCAATTTAGACGTAAATGGTTTTTCTATTTACTTTCCTCCTGCTTTTATAGCGTCTCCTAAAATCCAGTTATTTGGCCAGGTTTGTTCTGCAATGCCTCTGCAAG
>NC_061095.1:42467319-42469819 GCF_015104395.2 Macrobrachium nipponense | reverse complement strand
AAATAAAAAGGAAATGTGCCCCTTTTTTATGAGTGAGCAAATTGGTTATGTTGCAAAACATAAAATGATTTGCAACACTTTGCAAAGGAATGAATAAAGGTTGTCAAAGGAAGTATTTATATCTATATGCAGAAGGACTAACTTCGTCCGTTGGTGAATTAAGTGAAAACGACATTGCTGTATTTACTTATGATTCAGACTAATAACCACCACCATTTGCATTGGATTCGGTCCAGAACGACACCGTGAGTTAGACGCATATGTTTGTACTAATAAAGTGTGGATGTTCTTGGCAGTGCAAACATGAAACTGCAAATTGAACTCAAGGGTTTAATTCTCGGGATGATTATGAATGAGTGCTTCCAGCACGAGATACATAATCTTAGTTTGCAGGAAATATGAAATACAATTATTCATGGCTTAGTTAAACAGGCAGCAAAGCTTTCATTTCCTTACTAATCGCCTAATGAATAATAATTGAACAAAATATAACAGATATAGACACTATATCCTCCTCATACTATGATGATCTAATGAAGATGGAAAACTACCCAAATTTGAACTCTAAAATTATCAATATGTTTTTTATCAAGAGATGAAAAAATTCAACAAAAATATTTGAATTGAGAAATACCCTTTATGTGAATGGAAAACTATTTGGGAAAATATTAACAGTAAATTTGTTATAAAAATTGCAAAGAACCAGAAAATGTGATTCATTTGATGTCATTCTGTAAGTGTAACAAGAAACTGGTTCATTCTTTCGTGATTTATTAGATAAATTGTGTAACATCAAGACGAAAAGTTTACTGAAAATTTCAAAATTGGAATTTGAAGTACATTCAAAAAGAACTGGAAAACACTGATATAATCTTGATTTGTCACTATGTTGTTGGAATTTGGCTAGCCCACAAAGCAGGAATAAAAGATGAAGACGTTTGATGTCTTTAGACGGTTTATAACATCAAGGATAATGAAAAATAGATATATACTGATAAAATCTTATATGGGCAACTACAGAAAAAATATAACATTGAAAAACAAAAACAAATAATATTTGTGAAAGGTACACGCAACTTTATTTTTTTAATTCTTCCGGTATATTTAAGTCAACTTTGATAAAATTCTGAATGTAATACAATTAAATTGTAAATTATTGTATATTGTCTCTAGTTAAAAAAATATTAATATCATAGCGAATCATTTTTCCAATGACAGGCCTAACCATCAACAAAATTCTGGTTCTAATAGTTGTAACTGAGCCTTCCATTTGTACGATTAACTCAGAATTATATCTATTATTCTTCAAAGCATTAATCATACGTTGCCGTTAATACCAACAACAGCTTGCCATTAAGTTTTAGAATAAGTTTTTAGTCATTCGGGAATGTTTTACAGTAATTCTAATATTAGCATTTTTACTGATCGCCATGTTCGTTGTTTCAGCAACGAAAATACAACTACGACGAGTTGTGAAACTTCGGCCTTTTGTAATGAAATGCAAAAGTGTAGTGCCTTTCCCTGAGCCCCTTTGAAAATTGTTTTAACAAATCCATACGAATCGAGGTAAAAAATGTCGCGGTTAAAAAAATCACAGAGAAAAAACAAAAGGAAAAAAAAAGAAAGTCACATTAATCTTTCCTAGATAGTGAACCCCAAGGGTATAAATTTTAACCCTGTATGTATCCACCTTGCGCGTGTTTAGTACCAAGGCCGTTGTGGAATTCCGTAAAAAACATGAAAATTGTAAACTATATAAATATAACGACCCCCCAAGAAATATTGCGAATTTTTAACTGTGATTTTATTACCGATCACCATAAATTCATGCCCTTTTCCTAGACTTTTTACCTAGCCAAAATTGTGAGTTTTTTTTCGGTGACTTTATCAGTCACCATCCATACATAGACTCTGGCGGCCGGGAGGGGATGCCTACAGGTCATAAGATTACACCAGAAAACAGTAGAAAAGGTTAATGATTGAACAACTTGACACTTTTGTGCAAATGGTTTACTATAGGAAACAGCTCCCAATATAAAACGGAGAGTAATGGGTAAATCGAAAGGAAAATAGACCTACTACGATTTAATTCTATGCTTACGTTTCCGGCAATTATATTGATATTGGTGTCATATTTTGATGACAAAATTGTTGGTATCCTTGAATATTATAGAAACGAGAGATTTCAGCAAAGCTATGAAAATCGTTAGAAAATACATAGATTTCAACATAAATAACGATGCTTCTAAGGTAAATTTAACTGAAATACTTCATTACTCTAAAACTGATTGAATTGGAGATATTAGATCAAGATTTACGCCCATGCATCAATCTCTTGATTCTGGTCCTTTAAAACTGATGAATATATAACAGTTTCTCAGGCTTACTTAAATGTAAAGTCATTGTATTAGTGCTAGTCAGTTTAGGTACTGACTACCACAAATACAATGATTTATTCATAAAAGTAAGCCACAGGAAAAGACCTTATAATTCTCAGCAA
>NC_061095.1:42447319-42464819 GCF_015104395.2 Macrobrachium nipponense | reverse complement strand
CACATTTGATCAGTCCTGTATCTCATCGCCTTCATCCCTCCAGTGAGAGGTGGCTCTTCTTTATCCTATGCTCTGGACCTACATTCATATTCACGTGCCAAGTCCTTAGCATGTTTCGACAACCTGGCAATGTGATTTCAGTAATAAGTTGGACCTTGAGAGTCATAGCACGTCGAGTAATTAACATGTAAATATACCCCTTCCTTTACCTTTGATCTTTGGAGTTGTCCTTACATTTTCCCTTGAAATCTAATCTTGGTGGCAACCCGTAAATTCTGTTCATAAACTAGACCTCATAAGGCCTTCCTTTTGATTAAGTCTGATGCGCTTTAATCGTTGTCTAATAATAATAATATAATAATAATAATAATAATAATAATAATAATAATAATAATAATAATAATAATAATAATATATCAGACAATGGATGGAGCCAGATACAGATAGAACAAAGATCCCCTCCATGAAAACCTACAACACCAAGAAATTAAGGGAGAAAACAAGTGAGGTCAATGAAATAATGGGAATAATACACACCACCAGTATCACAGAAACAAATGACTTGGCATATGCAGGAGTAAAATTAGTAGCAAAACTGATGGGGATACGAACACCAAAACCACCAACACAACCAACCCAACAGAAACCAAAACAGCAACTGCCTTTGAAAAGGCGCCTGGAAAAGCAAATCATGGTGATGAGATCTGACTTGAGTAAACTGAAAGAGATGGCAGAAAAAAGGCTAAGAAGCAAGAAAACAAGGGAGGAACTCAACGAGAAATACAAAGTACAAGAAGAGATGGGGGACTAAACAACACAATAGAAGATGTAAAACAGAGGCTTAAGGCCAAAGCACAGAAGATCCAACGGTACATGAACAGGAATAAGGGATACCAACGAACAAACTATCGGAACCAACCCAGAAAAGACTATACAGCCAACTAAGAGGGAAGACAACCACCAAATTCCGAAGCAAACCAAGTAAAGACTCTAGGAAAACTGAACAATCCGTATACACAACAAAACATGAACCTAGTCCAGGAATAAGAAGAAACAGGAGAAAAAAAACAAAGATTCATATACGACAGACACAGTCAGACACCAACTAAAGAAAATGACAGATGGAAAGCCCCAGGTCCCCAAGATGGGTAGGGAATACACAGAACAACACTATTCTGAACCCACCGAAAGAAAAACTATACCAGCAACTAGACCGGGGTAAGACAACCACAAGGAAATCCCGCAAAAGCAAACAGGGGTAAGACTCTAGAAAACATGCCAAACAATCCGGTATCACCACAAACAAACATGGCAACTATGGAATTGAAGAAACAGGGAGAAAGATTATAGCTGAACAAAAAAATATATGATGGCAGAGGAAAACACCAATCAGCTTCACCCTACAATGCGCACTGGATAGCAAGTAACTACAGGCCTATCACTGCCTACCAATAATGTAAGTTTACTAACAGGATCAGCAGTGAAAGGCTATACATACTAGGAGGATGACAAACACCATCCAACAGAAAAGCTGCAGAAGGAAGTGGACGGCACATAAGACCAGCTCCTGATAGACAAAAAGATAATGAAAGACAGGGGTAGGGAGAAGGAAAACCAAAAACCATAAGAAGGCTGGATTGACTATAAAGAAAGCCTTCGACATGATACCACACACGGATATAAAATGCCTGAACATATATGGCAGAGGAAACACCTCAGCTTCCCCAAAAAAAATACAAAAGCGCAACTGGAATCAATCTTACAAGCTCTGGAATAAGACTAGCAGAGGTTAATACAGGTGAAATCTTCCACGGCGGGATCACTGGACCCTACTATCGAGTGGCAATGATTCCCATGACAAAAGAACTGCAGAAGATGGCCATGCTCGGGTACCAACTCAAGAAAAAGAGGCAACAGAATCAACCTCTGATGTCTGGATGACATCATGCTGTATGGTAAGAGTATCAAGGAAATAGATACCCTAATGCTGACTGTGAGGATTGTATCTGGGACATCAGGATGGAGTTTGGAATAGAAAAAATGCGCCTTAGTCAACATACAAAAGGGGCAAAAGTAACAAGGACTGAGGGATAAAGCTACCAGATGTGAGCAACATCAAACACATAGAAGAGAATGGATACAATACCTGGGAATAATGGAAGAAATATGATAAGCCATAAACACATGGGCAGTGCCAGGAATAGTGGAATGGACGAAGGCAGAACTCCGCAGCATAGACCAGAAAACTAGGAAACATATGACAATACACAAAGCATTACACTCAAGAGCAAATACGGACAGACTATATATAACACGAAAGGAAGGAGGGAGAAGACTACTAAGCATAGAGGACTGCGTCAACATCGAGAACAGGGCACTGGGGCAATATCTGAAAACCAGTGAAGACGAGTGGCTCAAGAGTGCTTGGGAAGAAGGACTGATAAAAGTAGACGAAGACCCAGAAATATACAGAGACAGGAGAGTGACAAACAGAACAGAGGACTGGCACAACAAACCAATGCATGGACAAAACATGAGATAGACTAAAGAACTAGCCAGCAATGACACATGGCAATGGCTACAGAGGGGAGAGCTCAAGAAGGAAATTGAAGGAATGATAACAGCGACACAAGATCAGGCCCAAGGAACCAGATATGTTCAAGGAATGATAGATGGAAATAACATAGCAAGCGAATGTCCGGCACTTGCACAGAACCAGTACAAAAAGAGGCATGTTTCAGTGGCAAAAGCCCTCCACTGGAGCCTGTGCAAGAAACCTTGCAGTAATAAGTGGTACGAGCACCAGACTGAAGGAGTGATAGAAAACGATTAGGCAAAGAACCTCTGGTTATGGTAACAGAACAGATAGGGTGATACGGCAAATAACAGGCGTGACGTTGATTGGACCAAAATCAAGGAATTTCTCTTCTTGATTTTCTCAATCAAGTCACTCATTGAATGTTCGCAATACCATGGGGACAACCAGAGTGAAGAGAAAGAGAAGGAAAAAATGGATAAGTATCAAGACCGAAATAATAGAAATAAGAAGGATATGTATATGTAGTGGACATTGTACCCATAATCATAGGAACACTAGGCACGATTCCAGAATCCCTGAAAAGGAATCTAGAAAAACTAGAGGTTGAAGTAGCTCTAGGACTCATGCAGGAGAGTGTGATCCTAGAAACGGCGCACATAGTAAGAAAAGTGATTGACTCTTAAGGAGGCAGGATGCAACCTGGAACCCCACACTATAAATACCACCCAGTCGAATTGAAGTACTGTGATAGACAAAAAAAAAAAAAAAAAAAAAAAAAAAAAAAAAAAAAAAAACAATAATAATAATAATAATAATAATAATAATAATAATAATAATAATAATAATAATAATAATAATAACCTTTTTTTGATAGCCAGTCTGTAATTGTACCGTGAGAGAACCATTGAATAAACATGAAGTTGGTATTATATCAACGAACAGAATTCTTTGAATACATTGGTGTAATCACTCAGGATCCTGAAAGACAGGAAACAATTAGTTTTTGGTCAGCAACTTCATTTATTCTTCTCTGAAATTATCACCTTCCGTTGAAGATCCTTAAACCTGAGCCCCGCAAGTCATCGATCAAAGGCGTGGCATGACCAGGAGAGACACAAGATCCATCCATATGGGAGGAAACAACCGGGTATCCTTTTGGAAACATCAGCAATGAATTACGTACCTTGGTCTGGTTGTTAAAATATTCAGGAATATTAGGGTACTACATAAACAAAATTATGTGATTTTTGAATGCCACTTCATGACCTTTACAGAAAATAAGTTGTATTTTACGTGGGTTAAGTTCTGTTCGGATACGGCATGAGTTAATAGTGCTATTTCAGTCAATCAATAAATAATGGGAAGCTCACCTGCAATGAGCTTTCGAATTTAATCTTACGTAATTTCTATTCCTTTGATAAAAATTTTTTATCGTGTTTGTTGATTGAAAGAATTACTTTTCTAACGTAGATTTGTTTCCTCTCTTGCTGTTTTCTATAAATTTTATCAATTAGTGAGAAATACTGTTTGGTTTCATTTGAATAGGAGACAGAAGGAATAGCTGTTGTGTACATTTGAAGGAATATATAAACAAATACATATTCAAAGCAAGAGATCAAGTTTAAATTAAGAAACTTAACTAGCGAAAATCTTCTAAATGTTGGTATTCCAATTATTTGTTGGAGTCTCCCACTTAGTCCTCCAAAACTTGTTTTCTTTCACCAAAATCCCTCAATTAAGAATAAAACCTTTATAAACGTCCTTCTCAGCTCCCTTCGTCACCGCTGAAGAGGCTGAAGTCCACAGAACATCAAGGCATTTTCTTATCTTGATTATCCTCTCCAGTTACCAGCTCTTTTTCAGCGACGAGACTCAGAACGTTTTGTAGATTTTCTTGTTGATTTTAAATAAAAATTCTTCGCCCATATGAATTTACGAAGGTAAAATCATGACCTTCAAAATAAAAGTTTCGTTTACTTGAGGTATCTTAGACTATTTTTGGACGATGCCAGTTAATGATACTAATCCAAAAAATCAATTATATTCGAGAAGTAGTAGTCTGCAAAAAATCTTCAATTAATTTCAGGTACTTTCCATCCCAAGAAAAACACCAGTGTCCTTTACGGATTCAAATCTGCTACAGAGGAAACCACTCTCGAGATGGGTTTCTCCGCGTGTGTGTGCGTGTGATGGATTCTGTCTCAGCAGTTGAGTGTGTTTTAGACGACTGTGTTTTGTTGACTTCCAAATTCAGATCCATTAGGTATCAGCATGGTTCGAGTTGAGAGACTGAGCGAATGACATTTTTGGGAGATTTATAAAATAACAAGAAAACACCCACAACATTAATGCAAACCCCAATTTCTTCATAAAAGGGCACTTTCTATCATTTATGAAAACCATTTTCCCTATAATTTTTATACCTTTCCATTTGGGGCGAAGATAAATTGTTTAAGATAGACAACATATTAATATAGAAATTAACTACTAGCGATGTCCAAATTTCAATCCAGCGTGGAAGCATTAACGACCAAGCGAATAGCCGAATTTACTGATGCTATTTCATAATATGCGATACGATTATAAGACTTTGTCTTTTACTCTCATGAAACAAGAGAAGAGTCATACTGTCCTGAGGAATGCGTCAACAGATATGAAGAAATATTTATCTAAAACAGAAATATTAAATACTTGACTTACTGGTATATTAAATTAATGGTAAAGGAAATATGAACTGAAAAAAGCGTTATCGGTAGATTAACGAACGCATCCCCCACCCCATAAAAATATCAAAACTTTTAATGATTGAAGAAATTATTTAACTAGTTGAAAAACGTGCATTTATTGGTAAACATCATGCAGAAGAAGAAACAAGGAATACTGTCAAAATGGAGGCGTGACCTGGGATAGTGAAAGTTGGTAAAACGTGTGACATTTCGCTGGAAAACAAGAGCACTGAGGCATTCCCTCAAGAGCAGATTCCTCTTCGCTGCTATTTTGTGAAATTAAAGGGGATCAAACAATTGCGATATTTTTTGGTCTTCATTTTGATGCAATTTAGGAAATAAAAGGCACCCTGTTTGGAGATGTTTAATTGAAGTTATTAAGCGTTGCCTACAATAAATATCTTTATACAAACACAGACACACACATACTACGTACATACAGGCATCGTAGACATCGATCATGAACCGTTTTGGGGATAAGCCTGATTTATAACCAGAATAAGCAAAAACCTCTGTTGCCAGCGAGTATTGAATTTAGTTCCAACCTTTGAGGGATAAGAGATTTTGCTCATGGTCAATTGTATTTGACAAAAATATCAGTGGAGATTTTTTGTTATTTTGCCGGAGAGCTTAAAGGTTATGGAATATTATCCTTTGCTCTGTTTATTGGGACATAAGTGGAGAGATTTGAAATTACAGAAAAGACCGAATTCTACTAATACCTGGTAGACCATCTAAAGGTTGACATCAGTGTCTATCAGAAAGCAATATATAATATACTGATACTTGATTATTATGGCCCGGTCCCTTCAATCCTTGAAAACTATCTCTGTCATCCTAACTCGTTTCAGTAATGAGAGCAGCGTGAATAAAATTCTAGAAAGGGAATTCCTTAAGATTCTGCAATATTCATTGTAAATGGCCATAATGCTACATCTTGCGCTATACCATTAGATTTGGTCATTAATTAAACGCTTATCACATTCTCCTGATAATATTAATGAAAGTGATAAAATTAATATCTTAATTACCTTCCGGCGTCTTAAAATGATGTCTTTATAGTAGCAGCGTATTGTTAAAGTACTGTCTTGGAATCAGAGGTTAATTCCCACAGATGTCAGCAGGAGGTTTGCTTATAAAAATGAAGTTACTGAAATCGAAGATAGAGTAAAATGTCTCTTTGTTTCTTAATAAAGATGATAACTAACATCGAGGGATTAAATCCTTTATTACTATTCACCACAAATAGTTAGTATATATCCTGGATGATATTCACCTCGCATTCAACTCGTCAAAGAACAATGTTGAGCAAATGCTGTCGAATAATTGCATCTATAACCTGGACTTGAATAGATACTTCTAACTATCCATACCATTGCCCATGAATGATAAAATCTTAACACTGACACTTACATCGAGTTATCATTTTATTCGGCATCATTCTATTATAGTTACTCTTAAATTTGAAAAAACTTCGAAACATGACGCATTCCACAGGAACGCTTTCTGCATGTAACTCTTCAGAAAATGACATTTTAACATAATGCGTGTTGTCTATTGCGGTTTAAAACGTCTGCAAATGTCATCACATTTCGTATATAGTAAATGTCTCCTTACTCCTTTCTGATGAGGTAAAGTAAGTAAGCATACAATCTTTCTTGCATAATAAATGGCCTTTCCATAAAAATGATGATAACTGCATAACTTTAAGATTCAACTTTAGAAACGACATCGACGACAATTTTCATGATAATACTTTTGAACTCATATTGTATCTCTTAGACGTTCTTCATTTTTTTTCTTTGTCGTAATGAGCAACTCCTGGAAATAATGAAACAGGAATGGGAGG
This sequence comes from Macrobrachium nipponense, assembly GCF_015104395.2. Classification (NCBI taxonomy): domain Eukaryota; kingdom Metazoa; phylum Arthropoda; class Malacostraca; order Decapoda; family Palaemonidae; genus Macrobrachium; species Macrobrachium nipponense. The sequence goes on along the minus strand of NC_061095.1, from coordinate 42,457,705 downwards.
AAAATAATGAATTCGGTGCTCGTCCCATTTTTATTAGCGTTTGTGAGGTTGTTGTTTAGTAGCTGTGGATATGAATAAAGTCAAACGTGGCAAATAATGACAATATTTCAGATATATATATATATATATATATATATAATATATTAAAAAAAACATTTGTTTTGTCACAGCATGACAGCTGAATGACCATGGAAGGATTGCAGAGCCAGGAAGAAAACATGCTCACGCCAAATACAAAGTTACAGAAGTGGTGTGGGCCAAACAAGCCACTTACACGAACTGCCCATTCTTGAGTCATTATATACATTAAGCAGTTGGCGACTGGATTGAATTCACACGCCACTTCTGTACCCTTGTATTTGGCGTGAGCTTGGTTTCCCCATGGCTCTGCCTTCCCTCCTGGTCATTCAGCTGTCATCTTCTGACAGAACAGGTGCCTTTTTAATATTATTGTTTGCTTCCTTTTTTACTATTATTATTATTTTTCCTTTTTTCTTTTTTTATTACAATTTTAACTAGTTTTGGAACTTTTAAATTACAAATTGTTGTTTTTATATGTTTTAATTATGTGACATGTATTCTAACTCGTTTGTCCAATTCATTTCAGCCCTCATGATGTAACAAGCTATTAGTTACGAAACGAGTTGGCAAATAAATGAGTCAGTCATTCCTGTCAACTAGTTGTCTCTTTGTCACGTGTTCTTCATATATATATATATATATATATATATATATATATATATATATATATATATATATATATATATATATATGTGTGTGTGTGTGTGTGTGTGTGTGTGTGTGTGTGTGTGTGTGTGTGTAGTAACCACGCAAACAATGAATAGAATGCTCCTGCTCCCGTAGAACATATTTATGTCATCGAGACTGAGTATAACGGGCATTAGCCTACACATGATTGGGTCGCTTCACCACGACGACTTTCGTGACCGTATGATTCACGTTTCATAGAGCCCTGAGCTCTGTTTGACAGCAGTAGTGATCACATGCCGACGAAGGATTTGCTATTCCAGGATTTCCCAGAAATGTTAATCATACTCACGTAAATACTTCACGGTTCACGGGAGTTTGTTGGGGCGTTTTATGGCTTTATTGACGAAGATTATATACGAGTGATGTTAAAAAGGTGCTTTTAGAAGATAACGTTAAACGAATGTGTATGTTTTCCAACGTGAAGCAGGAATACGATAGGCACCTTATTTATATTCTTTTGAAGTTAAGAAATAACTAACGTTTATGCTTAAAATAAAATTTCACGAGAAGTTTCCACTTCATGAAATTGCATTTTGGAAGGGAAAGAATTTAAATTCCTTTAAAAATATATATATGTTAAGCCAAAGGGCAGCGGTTAGAAGCAAATTGTTTTAAGCCTTCTATAAGACTTGGGCTACAAAAGGTTTGGACTCCATTTCACTTGAGATTCTCCTAAAACAGATCGCATTGCTGGCATTCCTCAGTTGCGACTGGCGCTGACAATAATGGCACAAAGGAATAAAAAACATGGTTAAAGATATTTTCACAGTGATTCCTCTCTCTCTCTCTCTCTCTCTCTCTCTCTCTCTCTCTCTCTCTCTCTCTCTCTCTCTCAAACACACACACTATACTCTCACTTATTCGTTAATGATTGTTATAATTCAATCAATTATATTTTGTGCTCTTTGACCTTTGATAACGAATATGCGCCAGTAAATTCTGCTCCAGTCTCTTGCAAATAATTAATTTCTCCCTGACTAAATAAACCTTTTGATAAAATTGTGTAAATTCCAAATGCCTCCGGTGATCAAGAATATTTTGTTTTTCTATAAATCAGCGAAATGCTCTGCAATAATAGGTTTCGAATTTAAGTGGCTTTAGCTTGCTTAACTCAACACACTTAAAATTTGAGTTTAAGTGGACTAACGTTGGTCTCTAGAGATTAATGTAATTTATTTTCTTGAAATATGGCTTTGGAAAGTGTTTAGTACTCAATTCTGTCATAATATCTGGGAAAATTGAGGGCTTTTATTCTTCTGTATTGTTTGCATTGTGAGTCATATTGGTTTAGAGGTCTGTGAAATGATCTTTGATGGCCCATATGTATCTTCTTTATCCATTGTTTTTCTGCGGGAAGATCTGAAGGCGATGTCCTTCCGAATGAAGATCTTAGCGCCTGTCTCAGTTGTCAAGTTCTACGTTGCTCCTTCAATAAATTCGCCTTACTCCTAAAGACTCAGATTCGAAATAATATTTAATTTTCATATGGACTGCTCTATGAATGATCAGTCAACAATCATTTCAAATATAGGACGATGAGACATATACACATATTAAAAGAATGACTTTAAAGACTTTTTTTAAGATAGATGGAAAGACAAACTGAGAGAGAGAGAGAGAGAGAGAGAGAGAGAGAGAGAGAGAGAGAGAGTTTTGTTATCCCAGAGGAAGCTCTTCCTCATTAAATGTCTCATGGTTCACCAGTCCTCGTCTTCCACGTCGCTACTCGAGTTGATCATGTTAATATAAATTGGCTGGAGTGCCAATTTATTTTAACATTTTGTCCCTATGGAGGCGATAAGCTATCTAAATATGATTTTTGTGTAATATTCATTGTATGTATACGGCTATCTAAAATACAGGTTCCCTCGGGAAATGTATAGTGTTTTATATAATGTTTAAACGTATATCTCTCACATTAATAAAGGCAATGGTCAACAACTACAAATAAGGATTATCCTTCCAATCTTTTAAGTGAGTTTTCTTGAATGATATCCAGGATTATGTGAAAATCTTTAGACGTATCAGATATTAATTGTGTCAAATAAGGATGGCTTTCATTGCGACTGAAAATGATTCACTCTTACTAGATACACGGAAACTCTTTCTCAGCCCATAAATGAAAGCAATTGAATAAATTAAAAAAAAAACTTCCATAAAGGCTTACGCCCCGCAAGGATTAATGCCATCATTGCAATTTACTTAAGGTTCTTTAAAGCATACCTTCGGCCCCTACCTGCAACCCATTTCCTTCCTTTATACGGTAGTACTTCCGTTCATCTTCCAGTATCTTTCTTCCATCTTACTTTCCACTCTCTCCTAACAATTGCCACATAATGACCTTTCACACTTAATTTCCCTTTCAGCGCTAAATAACCTAATAGCTCAGACCGCTTGGTCCCTGAGAAGCTGATCAAGAAATTATACAAATATCTCCAATTTCCTGACACTTTTCCAGGCTGTGACTCAAGGCATTTGCATCAAAGATTTCGTTGATAGCTTCCTTATCTAAGTCCTTTTTTTTTTTACTTGCTATTCCAGAGGCCTATTCCAGCGCTTTGTTCTTTTCAGCACTTACCAATCATCACTATTCACTAGCCAACTTAAATCTACAATAACCATCACTGATATTCTAATCGTTGTTTCAGTTGAACTTATTTAGACTTAAAGACTTAGTATATCTTTATAATTTCAGTAGCAATCAGTAACTGAAAAATCATTCATCTCACGAATGATAAAGAGGTACATATTTATATTCCATACCATAAACATCAGTGACTCGCAGGAATTTACCTCTGAGAATCGTTAACAGATTATTTCCATCATTCACTGCTTAAGATGTAAAAGCAATTGTTGACCTAACCTTCGCTATGGTTCCAAGTTTAGAATGCTCCAATTCTCTGTAACAAAAGAATTATTGTTGTCATTTTCATTTGACGACATTCTCTCGCGTATTTAAAATAGGACATGTTCATCAGCCTTCAAGTTATCTAATTTATTGCCATGTTCCAATAAAGACATTTGTTCCGCTATCACCTATTTTTGTTTTTTTCTAGCCAAGTTAAGGTCCTTTTCTGGTACTTTCTCTCCGTCGCTGGTACCGACGACCCTTTAAATCCTTCCACGCATCTGCAGTGTGATATATATATACATATATATATATATATATATATATATAGATATATATATATATATATATACATATTATATATGATATATATATATATACATATATATGTATATATATACACATATATATATATATATATATATATATATATATATATATATATATATATATATATATATATATATATATATATATATATATATATATGACTTTAATAACGATATCTTGCATAAAAAAACTGTGTTCTCTGAATCTATTTTAAACATTTCTCTATGCCCCCTGAAAAAGAAATTAAATGATCTGTACAAAAATCAAATTAGATAGTTTTCCTCGTGGGGTCTGACTTTATGATACTTTCAGCTGATAATTTATTCAATTGTGACTCATGAAATGGCATTATACTTAACTTCAGAGTAATCTCTTCACCGAAGGCCAATGTTTAATTGCTCAACGAACAGGGGAGTCGGTTGAGATCGTCTTGGTGTTTCAGGAGAATGTTGACCTTTTCTGACCCTCACCCCAAGTCTCTCTCACTCCTCCTCTATCATCCTGTTTGTTGTCCCTGTCACCTTTAAGATCTCTCTTCAGTTCATCAAACAAGAAAAATCCTAAATTTTTCGAACTTCACCGGACCTCCCATCTTCAGGGCTGTCATCTGGAATTTGGCCGTAGCGCTTTTTAATCATTCCTTCGATCTTTCTCGTGAGATTCTCAACACTAACCGGTAGTCCCCTTGGAAGGGAAGCGGAAGGAAAAGGCCTCATATATGTTAAGTTTATTCTTTTTTTATATATTTTATGTTTATTCTTTTTTTTATATATTCTAAAAGCTTTTGATTTCAGAGTTTAATCCGTGGTTACTGCATTGAGTCTTGCCGTGTCTGGTTTTGTTATGGATCTCATTACAGTATTTATACTCTATTATTTAGAGCTCGATATATCTATATAACTATATTTAGATCGTGATAATTTCCATTTTTATCCCTAACATGTACGGAAATCCCCGAACTCTCTGAAACATATCGTATTGATCTTTTGCGCTCTGATAAACTTTGCGAGATGGAACTGCCTGTCTCCCCAACGTAAATCTCTCTACAGTTGCTGCATGAGGTCTTGTAAACTCCGAAGTCTGCTCTCTCTCTCTCTCTCTCTCTCTCTCTCTATTATTTATTTAAGCGTTCGTTATGAGTAAACTCCCAATTAAGTTAGTATAATAGAAAATGAATTAATTATTAGATCTGGGGTGTTCTGGAGCTTTTTAGGTGTTCTTGTCGTAAGGAAGCTTTATTTTGTTGTTAATTTCTATGTGTTTATTGTTCAAATTGTGGGGCCTTTGTAGCATATTCTATTCGCTTTATTAATAGCTTTCTCGATGTGGCTAAGTCACTTATTATTTTTCCCATCATACAAATGTAGTTGGTGTGTGTAGCGTCTATTCTTTCTCGGAGGAACTTGCAAGTGGGCTTAGGATATGTTCAGATGTACCCCGTCAACATCTTATGCAACTGCTCTATCCACTGTACCGTGGTGAGATGGCTATTAATAAAGCAAACAGAATATATATATATATATATATATATATATATATATATATATATATATGTGTGTGTGTGTGTGTGTGTGTGTGTGTATGTATGTATGTATATATATATATATATATATATATATATATATATATATATATATATATATATATATATATATATATATATATATATATATATATATATATATATCAATTATCATTATAACAGCTTGCGGTCACCACTCTGAGATTCTAGAAAGAAACAGAGACCCCAGACTTTAAAGAGGGAGCTAAAACATAGGTTTATACTATACAAAAAGCTAAATCTGATATGTCTAACTGAAGGAACACAGAGTTAATTATGTTACATAAAACGAATATTTTTAGAGACAAATTGTGGTCAGTAATAATCTTTCATTACGTCTTACGATTCCTCTACCAGTTTTCTCCTCTTAATATAGCCAGTTCACATCTACCATAAAGCAGAAGAATTCTCCAAATGAAGATGAACTAGTTAACAAGCGAAGATGATTAAAATGGCATTAATTTTTCTTAAAAAAGACCAACTCTTCCATAATCACCATCTGACCCGTAATATAAAGCGACGCTTGGAACCCAACCTAAAGCAAATTCGATGATAAAAAGACACATAAAAGTTAATGAAACGTTAGACGACCGAGATAACCTTTCTTAGGCAATCCCGGGAAATTTCCAAAACATAAAGCTCTCTCAACTGGATCTATATACGCCAGAATAGTACGCGGGTTAAGGGTGAAGAGTCCAGGAAATGATATAAATTTCGTCGTACTTTTATTACTCTATTTTTTTTTAAACCTAATTAACGGGGTTATGGCTCTATTTTCTACTTAAGATTAGAAGAGTGAATGATGATAACAGGGAATAACGATATCTTCTTTGCAAGAAGAGGGAAACTCGAATCACTAACCATAAAGCATGGTTCATTTTGTGTATTACAATACCAATATAATTCGTAACGAATCAGAAGAAGTAACACCAGGCTTGCTTGTTTTACTATGTTTCCAATCACTGAAAAACTGATATTAACGTATGCTCTTCCATGTCAATCTAGTTTTCTTTAATTATATAATTAACATAGATTCAGATTTCCTTGGCAAGGTGTACTCACGAATCTTTATCCATGAGGTTTATTTATTCAGTTGGGAAGATATGAACACAAATGAATATTCTAAAAAAAATATGAGAAAATAGGCCTTAATGTTATTGTTCCAGTAACTCTTCAGACTATGGTCATTTCCTTTGTGTCTGAATTCCAGGAATCTTTGTTTTCGGTTTAGGCAAAAAGAAAAAAACGCCAAAACAAAAAAATGCCGTTCAGATGCATAAAACGACGGTTATCTTTATAGTAAACGAAGCTAACTTTAGTATAGCTATAGACATTATACTAAAGTTTTCACTATACTATTGTGTAAACTTTGTAACATGTTTACTTACTTACATTTTTACTTATTTATCGACTTGGTAATTCATCATTTTTCCCCATAACTGATCTCCTCCTTCTATTTTTTTTTTTACCTTTTGTTACATCTTTTCAATGGACACCATATTCTTTGGAAGCTTAAATTTCAAGTCATTGGCCCCTTTGGGCTTGTTGCATATGAACAGGGGTCGTCCTCAGAAATATTAATAATACTAAAGCTACGTATGTTGATGCCTAGAAGCAATTTACGTATAAGACTGTCCTAATTAGCGATGTCAGGAAACGTGGTTATGTGATTCCGCTTCAAGCTATGTAAATGCTCGTTCCACAGCTATAGTTGAGCTGCGAGTCATTCTTTGCAAACTAACACTGCTTTGACATATCATTCTCTTTATCACTTGACAAACAGATATTCATTCTCTGTTTGCGTAAGATTACTTATCAAGACTTTAATTCTATGCACTCACGTGTGAAATGTAAAGAGAAAAATGAGCGCAAGCATTAGGTACACATGAGAGCAACGTCAGGAGAGAAATTAAAGCACGGCCTAGTGAACACACGAGATAGTACTACAATCTGAATAAGCGTAACGTCTTTCAGGTTAAATTGAGTGGCAATGGATCCGCTGGGTACTGGATGCTTCTGAGGAACTCTTGCGGCTTCGGAGTATGGCGCAACGCCCCCGTCCCACTGACCCCTTACTCTCACACTCACGCACACTTATATATATCTAAATATGCTTAAAAAATCACAGTAGATGCACGTGAATTCATTCAATAAGCGAATACCACAGGAAAATGATAGTCAGAAATCCAAGCGCTTTCGTCTTTACCAAGATATTGTCAAGGAACGAATGAAATACAATTGGAGAGAAACTGAAGACTGATAGAGCAAAAAAATAAAATAAAATAAAATAATGATAATAATAATAATAATAGAGAAAATGTCAAGTGGTGCACGAAACTGACTGAAACTCTTTATTCACAAAGAATACCTGAATAATGGCGATGTGTGGTGGTCTCAGAGTAAAATAAATGACTGAGAAGGAAGCGCTTGAACCGAAGTCTCTGGAGGGAGACAGATGGTGAAAGGCAACCGTTTTCACCACTATCAATAAACAGTGAACCTTCAGGTCTTTTGGTCTATATTTCACATGCGACAATTAAACTGAAACTTTAATTTTAGTCATGGAACAGAAATAAGTAGAGCGAAATATTATCATTATTATTTTATTCAGAGGATAAACCCTTCGTATGGAACCACACCATACAGGCCATTCGCTTGTATTCCAAGCTTCCAAATATTATGGTGTTTATTCAAGAGAGGTAGCTGAATATAAATGGAAATATAGAAAGAGAAGATCAGTTATTAAAAAATAAAAAGGAAAATAACAAATTAATAAATAGATGAAAATTCAAATAAATTATCAACATACAAAGAACAATGTATTAGTGGCACGACATCCTCTTAAGGGAGGCTGTTCCACAATCCAACGGAACTGAGAAGTTCGACAGCGGATGCTACGGAACAGACGCACATTCAGTTGGTTTTCAGAATTCATTGAGGCAAATATTCTTTGCTTTTTATCAGGAAGGAAAGGAGTCCTTAAGTTACTTGTATAGGTGGGTGTTTTCACGAATAAATTACTTAGGAAAGGAATAAAGGATTGATCCCTCACCTTTCGCCTACTGGTTGATAGAACCCCTTTCAACCATCGTTATATATATATATATATATATATATATATATATATATATATATATATATATATATATATATATATATATATTCCTTCGTAACTTCTTGAATTCTTTGCTCTTTTTTGGACACTCTTGTCACTACAAAGCCTGAAGATCAAGGTTCAAAGAAATTTGGAGAAATTGTGATGTCCGGTATCGGGAAACGAACCTAGGTCCCATAATCACAAAGCGGTCACGTTGCCGACCTGACCACGAGAAGGATTGAAAGTCAACTCCCTCTCATACATACATATACCTGTCGTTTTCAGATATACTTATTTGAGCTGGAATGGACCCATCTTCATCATCGTAGCCAAGTAGGCAATCATTTTGCAATTTATAATATGTATATATATATATATATATATATATATATATATATATATATATATCATATATATATATATATCTCGATGGTTGAAAGAGGTTCTATCAACCAGTAGGCATCATTAGGTGCAAGGTGAGGAATCAATCCTTTATTACTTTTTTAAGTAATTTATTCCTGCAACGTTTCAGTACATCAAATTCCCATTTTCAAGCTTTAAAAAAAGAAGACAAACGTTAAAATAACACAATCGGACTAAGAATTATAAATTAAGAAAGCTCTATACAATTAATAAAATTACATGCACAAAAAGATAGGGAGGAGTTATTATCATAAGGTGCTGAAGTCACAGACCGAGTAACAATTCGGGCCGGATTCAGCTTAGATTTACTCACGAGAGATACAGAGGCGTTAAGGAAGACTGGGTGTTTAACTGTGGAAAGAGCTGTTTAATGAAGAGTGATTCTAAGATTACTAAATATTGTTCGTTAGGAGCTTGGCCCATGATTTTAAAATCTTCGTAATTTATGTCTGATTTACACTTCTTTGTATGCTTATGTATGCATGAAAATTCAGGATTAATTAATTTGATCCCTGGTCTATAGCTAACGCCTCGATGAGAGTCCAGTCTCACTCTGAGTAGCCTCCGTGTGGAAGTACGTCGCCTCCACATTGCGCTCGTATTATTATGATAATTTAAAATGAACCTCAAGTGTTGTATGCTGTGTCCAAAATGAGGAAAAAAACTTGACAGTCTTACTGGTATTTTTTGTCTAAGATAACTATCTAAAATTCTTTGATGTTAACCTTCAAATTCCCATATTGAAGGACCACCCGTTACATCAAGAATCAATTTCAAATGTAATATAGCAAGACATTTATTAAAGTCAAGTGTGAAAGGAATTAATGGACCTGTCAGTCCAAACTCCATTAATGAATCTGGCGTCGATTGGTGATCTCTTTATCGACTGTTTAATGAGTCATCAATGTCATGGCCACACTCTACAAATTTATATTACACATGTTAGTTATTTGTTAGATACTTGCATGAATTTCGTGGGACTCAGTGTAGAATATTTTGTTTTACTCTAATAGAATATATTTCATTCGGGAGTATTTAATGCCAAAATTTTTATTTCAATTGGTTTGGAAACTATCATACAGGGATTGCCAGTTAGAAAGCCAAGTTGTGAGACTTTGATAGAAACAGTGTGGATAACGTCTTAATTCGAGTATTTTTTTACCTTCTGACCTCTATTATGGATCAGAGTTTAAGAGGAGCATGTAGTAGAAAGTAGACCGATCTCAAGAGTAAACTTAGTTAATGGAGTTACGGAACACCGGAGAAAGCTGAGAATTCTACATTCGGATGTAAATGGTATGAAATATTGATCGAATAATTTGATACACGAATTCATGATTCTAGCGACACATCAAT
>NC_061095.1:42444968-42446819 GCF_015104395.2 Macrobrachium nipponense | reverse complement strand
CGCTTCCATTGAACCACCGCAGTAACTGCATAACGCTTCCAATATTGGAGTTGAGACGAGAGAAAAATGATTTTATTGCATGTTTTTGTGCATAAAAATTGCCAGTACTTTCCCCATTATTCTGGAATTGTTTTCCACCAACACAGTCAAAGGCCCAGCACACAAAAATGCGTTGATTATATATATATATATATATATATATATATATATATATATATATATATATATATATATATATATATACATATATACATATACATAATATATATATATATATACATATATACATATATATATATAATATATATATATATATATGTGTGTGTGTGTGTGTGTGTGTGTGTGTGTGTGTGTGTGCGTGTGTGTGTGTAAGTGAATCTAATGATGTCGAAACAGCTAGAAAATTCTATCAAATTTTACATTTTTACATGCGGGGTAACATACATATTCCATGGTCATCGCGTAAATTATCGTGACGTTTGCTCATATTTGGACATACCTTCAACCAGCACGAGCCAAGTTCTGTTCCCTTTGCTTTCAGTATGTAATTATGCAGAATAAAAGTAACTTATGAAAGAGCTTCAGGATTGAGCATTGCTAACCCAGGGTCAGGACTTTTATTTTAGAGCATGTCATTCACCAAGTATAGAAAGGCATACACAATAGATTAGAAGAAATACACTTGCAAAATAAATGAAATTGTTACTTTTATTTTTATTATTATTATTATTATTATTATTATTATTATTATTATTATTATTATTATTATTATTATTATTATTATTATTATCATCGCAGTCTTCCATTCAATAAGTTTTTTTTTTTTTTCCTTTTTTTAAATAGTGTCGGGTTCCGGGTTGTATCCTGCCTCCTTAGGAGTCCATTACTTTTCAGAATGCGTGTGCTATTTTGTGCGAGCACACTCCCCTGCGTGAGTCCTAGAGCTAGTTCGGCATCTAGTTTTTCCAGGTTCGTTTTCAAGGATCGTGGGATCGTTCCTAGTGTTCCTATGATTATGGGTTCAATTTCCACTGGCATACCCCATATCCTTCTTATTTCTATTTTCAGGTCTTGATACTTATCAATCTTCTACTCTTTTGTTCCATGGTATTGTGGCATCAATGAGTGATACTTTCTTCTTGATTTTGTCAATCAGTGTCACGTCTGGTCTATTGGCACGTATCATCCTACCTGCTCTGATACCATAGTCCCAAAGGATCTTTGCTTGATGTTTTCTATCACTCCTTCAGGTTGGTGCTCGTACCACTTACTACTGCAAGGTAGCTGGTGTTTCTTGCACAGGCTTCAATGGCGGGCTTTTGCTACTGAATCGTGCCTCATTTTGTACTGGTTCTGTTCAAGTGCCGGACATTCGCTTGCTATGTGGTTTATGGTCTCGTTTTTCATATTACACTTTCTGCATAAGGGTAAGATGTTACTCCGATCTATCGTTCTTTGGACATATCTGGTTCTTAGGGCCTGGTCTTTTGTCGCAGTTAGCATTCCTTCTCTTTCCTGTTCGATTTGTCCCCTCTGTAGCTATTGCCATGTTTCATCGCTGGCCAGTTCTTTAGTCATGTCTCATGTACTGTCCGTACATTAGTTTGTTGTGCCATTCTTCTGTTCTGTTGGTCATTCTCCTGCCTCTGTATATTTCTGGGTCTTCATCTACTTTTATCAGTCCTTCTTCCCAAGCACTCTTGAGCCACTCGTCTTCACTGGTTTTCAAATATTGCCCCAGTTCTTGGCTCTTGATGTTGACGAAGTCCTCTATTATTATTATTATTATTATTATTATTATTATTATTATTATTATTATTATTATTATTATTATTATTATTATTATTATTA
>NC_061095.1:42404968-42439968 GCF_015104395.2 Macrobrachium nipponense | reverse complement strand
TGGAACTGCTCAGTGTCCGCCGTCAGGTCTCTGGATTTTCACTTGGTATTTCAAGGAACTAGAAGGAACTGAAAGCGGATTTCTTTTCCAAAAGGATTTTCATTTACCTTGTGCGACTTGCTCCAGTCGTTCTGTTTGTCGTCCCTACCAAGTTATACAAGAATTCCTAAAGACGTACTTGTTGATTAAATCATTGCACAGAGAGAGAGAGAGAGAAAGAGAGAGAGGAGAGAGATTAGAGAGAGAGAGAGAGAGAGAGAGAGAGAGAGAGAGAGAGAGAGAGATTAATAACCATGCCTATTTACTTTATGCACACATGAATATCAAATTGAGAGGAAATAGGCGAAAAATGGAGTAAAATAGACAGGAAACGTAGTCTCCCTCACACAGTATAGAATTTTCCATTGCTGATGTAATTTTAACGAAGGGTTGAAATTTAAATAATGATGAAGATAATAACAAATAATGAAGAACTATCACGTTAAAAAGAATACAGAATAAAAAGCCGTTTTTTTAAAGCAAAAAAGAAAGGCAGTAAAAGCACTTCCTTCACTGATGTGCACAGCCTCAGTGAACTTTACTTGTCGAGAAAAACATTATCAACGAAGACCTTTTCTCCAAAATTATTCGCAGAGAAAATTCGCAGATGCTTTTATGCAGTGATCATGAGGGGTTTCTTTAGAAAAAAAAGGCTTCTAGATAAACAGGAGCATGAATCTTTATGTTAAGTTCAGAATGATAAAGTGATGGACTGAATTAATTTCATTCATGTTTTGAGTAATTCCTCAAAGGTATTTTATCGTGAGCGAAATAGGAGGATAGTTGCTGAGGGGTTTATTTTAGGGATTTAATAAATATATTGTTGTCTCACCAAATTAGGGACACAAACTCTCTTGAAAATAAGGATATTCTCCTATAGAATGAGTAGATGTGAGTGTAGTCAGTTATGGACACTCAGTATACATATTAGAAAGATCTGGTGGTCAAAACGATGATCAACCATCGAATAGTGGCCATTTTACATTCCATTTTAGTAATAATGCTTGAGAAAGCGAAGGATAGGAGAACCGAGAGAGAGAGAGAGAGAGAGAGAGAGAGAGAGAGAGAGAGAGAGAGAGAGAGAGAGAGAGAGAGAGAGAGAGTTATCAAAGCTGTTTCTCTTACTGAGACATTTGGTAATTTGACCAGTACTCAGACGGGGGATGTGATCCAGCCTTGTTGTTAAGTTTATCATAATTTCAAACAGAAGTAAGTAACCTACATCGTAAAGAAAATACGAGTTTCTGTTTCAAATCATGTTTATCCTTCAACAATTCAATTTTTCTCTGCCTCAAATTATTGAGTGTTAGTGTTACCGTCGAAGAGGGGCAAAATAATGTTATATTAAGAATGTTGAAATAATTTGGAAGCACTTACCAACCAGTAGAAAATATAAAAATGCCCTAAAGGTTGGTTTAATTAAAAAAATAGCTATAGACACCTCACTTCAGTATAAATATGACATAGCTGTAATTATTTATGATTCTAATAAATAACCATTAAAATCACCTTTTAAATTACAATCAAGAAAGATGCCTGAAGGTGAACGCTTCCATTTCTCCAAAGTAATCGTCAGTATTCTTTACAATACAAAAATGAACTAGCAAATTAAACTCAGGATTTGTGTCTCAGATTATTAATGCTATGATGTAAATTAAATTATTCATGTCTAAATTTGCCTGCCAGCCTAGTTGTGATTAACTCAGTTACTTAATGAACAATAATAATATGTGCTACATAGTCGTTCGTAACTAAAAACGTCATCTGGAATATATTCTTTTCAGATACAGCGTAACCCATGAACAAAATTAAGAATGGCATGGTTTGATATTAATACTAAAATCAAAATTGCGATACGTTTAACTGTATATCAAAGAAGTTATCAAGCGCTGCCATTACTGCTCAACCTAGCTTACCATTGGTTTAGAATGAGTTTCGATATTGTAAGAAATCCATATTTGATAGGTTGCGGTTGGAGTGAGGAGGCCTGCGAATCCTAAGATCGTTAGAAATATGAATTTAAGGGATTAATGACTGAATGCCGTGGCAATTTTTGTGCTATGTTGACATTATATATAAGGAAACATTTCTTATCAATGCGATGGATGACGGCCGTGCCGAGGATCAACCAATAATATTCACAAGGGTGAGATATGAATAGGTAGATGGATGAATTGAGTCTTTATAGATATTATTCCATTCTTACGTTACCAGCAGTTGTCATTATAACTGTGATGAGTGTCTGAAATATATTTTGAAGACAAGATTATAAAGAGATCATATAAAGGAAAATCACTAGGTTCAATAATAATAATAAATAATAATATGCTGGAAGTAAACCCTCTTTTAAACATGTTTTATTAAAAGTAATTGCTGCCTCAGCTGCATTAATTTTATACAGGTTCTTCTCTATTTTTCTAATTATTGCTTTCTCATTGTTGCTTAAACTGGTGAGCAACGCACCGAAGGTTGACATATCTCAATTAGGTTGAACGATTGGGATTTTTATTGGTAAAAATTTCAGTTGGGGTAGTCAAATTTTCGGGCATATACCCGTAGAGTTTATTACAGATAGAATTGATGTTAAATTCTATTTCTTTTCTATTCTTTCAATTCCTTTCCGGACGTTTCGTCTGAATAAACCTCAGACATCCTCTTGGGCGGAGGTGGGTGAAGGACTGAAGTGAGAAGGTGAGTCCAGCTGCTTATATTGCGGTGGCGCAGCGGGGGGCGTCGTGCCGCTGCCTTTTCATTGGTATTTTGAAATCTTTGAAGGAGGGAATTGCTGTAAAAAGAATTTATGCTTGTTACCAAGGTTTATCAACATAAATTAAAACATTTCATCACTGATATTTTATCATAATAATAATAATAATAATAATAATAATAATAATAATAATAATAATAATAATAATAATAATAATCTCAAAATCAAAAATATAAAATACTTTATATATTTGAATCTGACTGATTCTAATCTTTCCTTATGATAAATATCAGTGATGAAATGTTTAATTTATGTTGATAAACCTTGGTAACAAGCATAAATTCTTTTTACAGCAATTCCCTCCTTCAAGAATTTCAAAATACCAAACTGTTTCAATATGTCCATACTTAATATTTAAGGTTAAGGGTCGATCATTTTAAATACTCAAAGCACGTCTTCTACTGAAATGAATGATGCCCTTTGTTTTTTATCTCAAAATGAATCATCATTTTTAATATGAGATAATTCTCTGTGCTATATAGGTGCGGTGTTTTTCAATCCGGCTCAATCACCAGTTGAAAGTGGTCAGAATTGCATATGTCAGATCTTTGATGGCTTCTCCTGAGCTGTCGTGTTCTTAATTAAGTTCTGCAGCATTCTCTTCCCTGTCCTCCCTTTATCTGAAAGGGCAACGTTAAACAACACATGTGCCGTTAAAACTAAGAAGAAATGGCTACGAGGGTCATTATTTTCCTTTGGCTCCCAGCCATACTATGTGATAGTGTCAGGTCAAAACAATTACCTTGATATATGACAGCGGAAAAGCGGAACCCACTGTTCTCTCTCATGTTCTGTTTTCTAATTTATTATCTATCTATCTATCTATCTATCTTCTTCTTCTTCTTCTTCTTCTTCTTCTTCTTCTTCTTCTTCTTATTATTATTATTATTATTATTATTATTATTATTATTATTATTATTATTATTATTATTATTATTATTATATAGATGGAGATTGCTGCTTCAACTGCATTACTTAGATTGGCGAGTAACGCGCCAGTTGGATACATAGGGGAAAAAATGCATATTAAAACAGAATTACATAAGATGTGCAGCAACCAAACCATTAAAATAACTGGCTGAAATATATGCATTTTTAAGAAAAGACATAAAGGAATAAAATTAAAGAATATTACGAAGATGAAGTCGATAGCTGTGTCGGTAAAAATTGTAACATTGTTTCGAAAACAAGAGCGTTGGGGCATTCCCTTGAGAGCTGTTTCCTCTTCAGTGCTGTAATGTGGAACTCGAGGAGAGGAAACAATTGTGACACATCCGTTCCATTTTACTTGATTATTTTGATGAGGTCTATGAAAATAAGTCAAGCTATGGGTGGTATTAGTATGAACCAATATAACGTTACATTAAAAACATACTTGTACGTACACAGGCGTATGTACAAACACTATAATTACATAGACAGAGTATAATGATTATGGAACATCCTGGAGATCAACAAGATTAATAACTAGAACAAGCAACACAATTCATAATCAACAGTTATTATCTTTACATGTTTATAATTTAACTGATAATCCCACAGACTCTCTGGAAAAGTCTCGTCAATCATGGGACAACTTTGAACATGCTGTAGCTGCTGTGTTAAAAAGTTGCGATGATCGCATACTGCTGTGAAGATAAAAAAAAAAAAAACATTTTTACCCACCCGAGTAGATACCGTTAATTTTTTTCGACATGAGGGTAAGTTGTTTCAGAATTATTTTTAGTCGATACATAAGCCAAGATTTGGGAAAAAGGTCTTCTTACTCTTCATTCCTACATTATTTTAAAAAGTAAAAAAAAAAAAAAAAAAAATTCATATCTCTCTCTCTCTCTCTCATCTCTCTCTCTCTCTCTCTCTCTCTCTCTCTCTCTCTCTCTCTCTCTCTCTCTCTCTCATAGAAGTTGACCCTTCTTATTCTTCATATCTGGACAATACTTCTGTTATCTACCTCACGGTCTAGAACGAAATCCTACAATGCACCTTCCGTAATAAGTAATGTTAGGTCCTCATATTTTGTACTGTCGGCAGTTACTTTTGCTTCCATGCAAAGACCAACTTATATTCCGTCTGTCTGCAGGTTCATGGAGAAAAATACTTGTTTGATATTTATACAAATTCGTTGAAGGGCGACTTCTAAAACACAGGGCTTTGTAGAAAACTTTATACTGACAACCTTCAAGCACAATTTCCAGTAGCAGATGTCTTAAAAGTCGATTCAATTTTAATCTAATTTAATCTTTATATACCATTACAATCGCAATATCTTCTGAACGTAGACAGCTGATACTAATGAAGTACTGAGACTCATCTTCCGTTTGATATTCTACTTTAATCCTTAGGTAAAAAAAAAAGAGTAAAAATAATGCAGTAATAATGAAATATGTATTGAAGGAACATGCTGTTATAATTCTTGCTATGGAGTTCACTCTATTTTCTCGGGATTTCCATTTCTGAATAGACAGTAGTATTGGACATCTATTTTGTTTTATTAACATGAGCTTATCATCGCTTGTTCTTGTGCAATCATTATGAATACTTGTTCGTTGTTCATGTTGATCATTGTTTATGTATAAACATCATGAACACTTACTTTATTTGATATATCAGATAAAGCTTTTATGAGATCAAAAACAAATAGAAAAGCGCATAAACATCAGAATTTCTTCATATACCTCATCTTATTTTTAGAAGGACAGCTGGTGTGATTTTCGTTCTCTTGAATGGTCTTTCAGCTTTCATCGATGGTGTTACTGACCTTCTTTTAAGAATATCTACACCGTGAATGAAAGGTTGAGTAAACATGAGATTGGTAATATATCAGTGAACAGGATTTCCTGACGGCTCAATTCAAGGTGGAACAGCAATTCCGTGGAATAGGCCATCGGAGCATAGACTGGCGTTCTTCGTCCTCAGTGTCTTATGTGTCCTCCCAAAGACGATCACATGCGAGGATATTCCGTTAAATG
This sequence comes from Macrobrachium nipponense, assembly GCF_015104395.2. Classification (NCBI taxonomy): domain Eukaryota; kingdom Metazoa; phylum Arthropoda; class Malacostraca; order Decapoda; family Palaemonidae; genus Macrobrachium; species Macrobrachium nipponense. The sequence goes on along the minus strand of NC_061095.1, from coordinate 42,434,193 downwards.
GACGCAGATGATAATGATACTGTCGATGATTGTCGTTTTCATATATGGTGATACTTTCAATTTTATCAAATGTATTTATTAATGTTTTCATTCTGTTCATAATAGGTGGATTTTCTAGGGCACGAAGGCATCATTGTCTATTGAAGAAAAAAATGTAATGTAATGATATTTGATTACTATGGGCTGGTTGCTATCAGGCCTTAAGGAATCACATTTCTATTTAGTAATTAGAGTAGCGTAAATTGACTTCTTTCCACTCAATATTCATTATAAATGTGGACTATATAATATCCACTAATGCCTTTGATTTCTCTTTAATTAAACTCGAGTCATATTCTCCTGCTGATAAGACGAAGAAAGAAATATCTGTTTTTTTTTTATAATACATGATATTGCGGCCGTGTTGACATAGCAACTAATATTAAGCCAAATTGACTTCTGGATAAAGAGCGAAGAACGAACACTTGGACATTTAAAGAAAAATTAACGGTCAGTGAAAAAACAGGAAGCTTTCTGATTAGAATGAAAGTCAATAAATCAAAGGTGCAATTCTGTATACTTTTTTTCCTAGCATCAGGGGATAAAATAATTTCATAGACTGGATGAAAACCACCTCAATTTGAAACATTTTCCATTTTGATTAGTAGTTAACAATCTACTGTAGGCATAAGCTCTCCAATAAATTCATCTGTAACTAAAATTTTAACACATCATATCATTTTTAAACTTTATGATTCTGCCAGGGGTACACCAGAAAAAAAGATGAAAGTTTTGTATGCTTCACATGAAAACCGCCATTATGTGACTCTAGAAAATAATACTTCTTTAAAAGGATAACACATTTGCCCATTATATATGACATGTTTATTTATTAATGACATTTCTGAAGTCTAAAAATGTTAACAAATCTTTTATCTGCGGAATCACTTTTATTGCTTATTCTCTTTTGATGGTGTAAAATGACTTATTTACTTTTGTCGCTTAAAAAAGGGTCTTTTCCACAACAACAACAACAACAACTAATAATAATAATAATAATAATAATAAAATAATAATAAACAATAATAATAATAATAATAATTAATAATAATAATAATAATAATAATAATGAATAGTATTGGTGTACTTGGGAAGCAGCCCTCACTCAAGCATGTTTTATTCAAAATAATGGCTACTTCATCAGCCATATACGTGTAGAGATTCTTCCCAATTTTCAGAATTGCATGTCGTAAACCTATATCCTTAGACATTACATACACACCAGATTCCATGGCAATATTTTGAGATGAAATAATACAACCATGGCTCCTCTCTTTCCGTGAGAGCAAAAGGAATTCTAAAAATGTGAATCATCAGACATGGGAGCTTTAATTTGATGTGTTTATTCAAATTTCCATTGTGATAATGACCATAAAAAAATCTACTAACTAATACGACGTTTAGTGCAAAGTTGCATTCAATGAAATGAAAATCGTTCTCTAATTGAGGAAAGAACCTTTTCCTTGACGCCACAAGTGCCAGGAAATCATTCGCTGTTAACTCAGATGAAAAATCAATTCCTCTCTCACTCTCTCGTTGATGTTAGCTTACTTAAGGCATGACGATTAATGACCTATAGTTCATGTGGAACACATCTTGATGAAGGTTTGATAATTGTAAGGTATTTGAACACTCACATAGCACAATCTCTCTCTCTCTCTCTCTCTCTCTCTCTCTCTCTCTCTCTCTCTCTCGACAACAACAACAACAACAAGTTTATATAAGCCCTTTTTGCGCGCAGCCTTTTCCCTCGATAGAAGGGGCAGAGAAATGCAAAACCTTGGTCGAGGAATAACACTCAGGGAGAGCGTCAATAGATGGGAGACCTCCTCCTTTGAATGGAGGACCCAATATCATTACCATTTTGATGGCCTTCTCAACAGGCGCCTCTGAATATCCTATTTGCAGCAGAAATTCAGGTTTATGAAGGAAAAATGAGTAAGAGGAAAAGAAGACAATAGTGCAGTGATAAAAAAAAAAACTTCATAAGCAGGAAAAATTTAAGATTCCAAAAACCGATTTATCCTGAACATCCTGATGTCAGGACGTACAAATATCTTGCCTTTTATACGTCTTCCTGGAACCTCCGTAAAAGAAAAATACGAAACCGGGTAATGACTATGGCAATGTAAAATTAAAGGATGTGATATCGATGCTACTTCGTTTTTATTATTTTTTTCCGGAAAACCAAATGATTCGGGTCAATATTTTCCATATACGAGCAAAAAAAAAAAAAGTCTAAAGGAGAACTTAAATATAATCGTAGATATAAACCAACATTCTAATGAAGTCAGCTGGTTCTTAACAAACAACAAACAGACTAAATGGTGCTTAAGACACATAATTTGCACCGGTTCAGTTGCTAACGAAATGGTATTATATCATCCTGGAAAAGAAATGTATTAACGTTTGTGATGATCCGATGAATGGGAATGTAATTGCCTGATGGGTGCACGGTTTACGTTAAATGACGTGACTCAATTTTCCAGAATTCAGAACTACAAATTTTTGGCAGATGAATTTTAAATTATTGATAAAACAGGAGAATCATTACCTTAGCCTACATTTTTTGAACTTGTAAAAATAAAACAAATATGAAGTTTTTATTGTAAAACTAATATTGTAATACCTACCTGAACACCTGAATAAGCCTGGTCACTTACCAGAGCGAACCCTCATTTATTAAAATTTACCAAATCTTTGGTTAAAATAAACGATCAGTGTTGCCAATCTTCTGGCAAACACCTCGTTACCTATTTACCAGCCCACCGCTGGTAGCCCTGCCTCACGGGCCGGTCACATCACCTGCCCTCTCACGTCAATCTTAACTCAATAACTCTGTATGAGGGGAGGAGGGAGGGTGGAATCATTCAGGTGTTCAGGTAGGTATTACAATATTAGTTTTACAATAAAAACTTCATATTGCAATACACCCCCTGAACACCTGAATAAGCCCGATTAACAACATTAATTTGGATGGTGGGGAATCAACTCTGCCCGGCCCTCCACTGTACCAGTTGTCAGTCAATATAATTTAAGCACTCACCCGACTCATTTTCTTTACCAGAATGCATTTGGAGACGAGTACCCGAGTCAGTCTCAAGTTCCTTTGTCCCTCGTCCAACTAATCTCCCATGTGTGGCCTTCTAGGCCTCCCATGTGTGGAGGGAAAGACTCTGCACCTCTACTCTAAAGGTCAAAACTCATTGAGTGCAGGAGGGATACAAACCTGTTTCCTCTCAGGTGGCTATGTGCTCACCTGAGTAGAGGAAAGCTGAAGACCTCCCATGTGGCTCTCGGCCTCTCATGTATGGAGGGTCAAACTGAAGACCTCCCATGTGGCTCTCGGCCTCGGTCATGTATGGAGGGACTCTGAAGACCTCCCATGTGGCTCTCGCCTCTCATGTATGGAGGGAAACTGAAGACCTCCCATGTGGCCTTAGGCCTCTCATGTAAGGAGAGAAAAGAAAAACGTTTGTGGTGTCCGTCCATCGGTGCATCTGCAACGGTGTCTCCGTTCGTAGCGCTGTCCTCTCCTGTAGTGTTGTACCTGCCTGTCTGTTCTGTGCCTGATAAGTGGAAGAATACCCTAAGATAGGCCTAGACCTGTTCTTTCCTATCTGTCCTAATACTTAGAATCCTCTCGTGATATGTCCTATCATGAATGCCTCCTACATATCCCTAATATTTGCTCACTACTCTAATACTAATTCTGATTACTGACTCGTATAAACTAACGGTTATCCCCTATAACTGCTCCCGCTGCCACGAACGGACCTAAAGAAAACCCTTCGTCGGACTGAAACTGAACATCCCTCAAGTAGAAAGAAGTGAAAACCGAAACAGACTTCCAAGTTGCTGCCTGCAGAATCGCCGATACTGCAAAAATTTCTTAAGAAGCTGCCGAAGTTGCCATTCCCCTAATACTATGAGCTCTGACTCCTGTCAACTCTGAACTATCTGAAGCAGTTGACACTTTTAGTTATTGCCTGTCGAATGACTTCCCTGAGGAAAAAGCTGATTGCGTTTTTGGAGATCGATCTAGATTTTTTGGGGGATTTTTGGGGAAACGAATAAGGTTCTGGGTCTGGGTTTCAGTTTCTTCGTCTTATTCACGTAAGCTCTCAATGCTCTCACCGGACATAACCGCACTCTTCTTCGTCTCCTCCTCCACGAAGTCGGTCAACGCTGAAACTCTAAACGACCTGGGAAGAGGATTAGACTCTGACTCTGTCTTTGCTCTGAATTCGGGAAGGTAAGACAGGAACAGATCCTCTCCAACCCACGAGATATCTTTCGCGATGGCTTGAAGTTCCCCTATTCTTCTAGCTGTTGCTAATGCTACCAGAAAGAGGACCTTTTTCGTCAGTTCCTTCAGCGTTAAACTCTCCAAAGGTTCAAACTCTGAAGAGGCCAACAAACCTAAGACCCTTGAAAGATTCCAGGGAGGTGCGTGGATGATGGGGTCCTTGGCTTCTCAATCTTGAAAGACCTCAACAAATCATGAATCACTCTGCTGGAAGATATTTCAGTAGATGGAAAACGAAAGTGCTACTAAGCATAGTTCTGTACCCTGCAATTGATGAGTACGAGAGATTCTTCCTTTGTCTAAGAAAGAGCAAGAATTCCGCTATTTTCGGAATTGTAGGACTGGAAATGGTATGTCCCTGCGACCTGCACCAACTTCTATACATGGCCCACCGTACTTGGTATAGTCTTCTTGTGGATTTTCTTAGACAGAGAGTAAGCTGTCTAGCCACTCCTCGTGAAAAACCCGCTTCTCTTGCTGCTCGCTGGATAGTCTCCATGCAGCCAGCCTTAGCACTCGAAGGTTTTGGTGGAACCGATGAAAATGTGGCTGTCTTAAAAGGTCCTTTCTGTGAGGAAGAAGTACTGGGGGCATTATTAGCATTTGTAGAAGATCCGGGAACCAAGATCTTTGAGGCCAGAAAGGAGCAATTAGGGTCATCTGAGTGTTTGAACAGTCCACGAGTTCTCAGTACCTGATCCAACATGCCGAAAGGAGGGAACGCATACACCTGCATCCTGTCCCATGACTGTAACATCGCGTCTGTTCCCGCTGACATAGGATCCGTCACCGGTGAAAAGTAAACCGGTAGTCCGGTGTTCTGACTCGTGGCAAAAAGATCTATCGTTGCTGGCCATCTTTTTAAAGGAGGTCTACTTCCTCCTGGACCAAGGTCCATTCTGCCCCCAGAACCTTTTCTTCCCTTGATCTGCTCAAGGCATCTGCCACCACATTCCTTTTGCCTGCGATGAATTGTGGTAGAATCTTTACCCTGTGTGTCTCGCACCATCTTAAAATTCCTCTGTGCCACTTCGTTCAGATTGAAGGATCTTGTACCTCCTTCTTTTTCAGGTATGCCAATGCTGTGGAGTTGTCTGAAAACAAGGCCACTGTAAGATTTAACACCTGTTCCTCGAAGGTGCATAATGCCTCCTCTACCGCCCTGAGTTCCCTGAAATTTATGGACTCTCTCCTCCGATCCGGATCCCTCCAAAGGCCCTTGGCTTGAGCTCCCTCCAGGGTTGCTCCCCCAACCCTGATCCGAGGCATCTGTGAACAGATGAACGTCCGGAATCGGAAGGTCTAACTCTACACCGGTGGTCAGATGATGTTCTTCTGACCACCACCGAGATCCTCTCGGCAAGAATCGTCCCAGCTGATCACTGCACTCTTGTCCCGAAAGTCCCCAGCGATTCCTGAGACATGCCTGCAAAGACCTCATCCGTAGACGAGACCGAGGAACCAGAAGGAGAGAGAGGACATTCTCCCCAGAGACTTAACCATTCCGAAACTGGTTGTTCTCTTGTCGACCTGAAACTCCTCCAGTTGGCCTAGTAACATCTCGACCCTCTCTGAGGTCGGAAAGCCTTCAAAAGAGGCGTCTGAATCCTCATCCCTAAATAAGTCTTCTCCTGTGAAGGTACAAGATCGCTCTTGTCTTCGTTTATCCTTATACCCAACTTCACACATAAATCCAGCAAAAAGCTTGTCGCTCTTACTGCTTCTTTCTTGGAGTCCGCCTGAATTAGCCCAGTCGCCAGGTCCATCTTCTCATCCGAAAACCTTGACTGTGCATTATCTTTGAAACTGGAGACATCACTCTCGTGAAGACCTGAGGAGCCGTGGTCAGCCCGAAAAAAAAAAAAAAACAAGCAAAGGTTACCTTGAACTGGTAAGGTACCCGGAGGACCCGAGAAACGAAGGAGCCTCCTCGACTCCTGATGAATTGGAATTTGGAGGTACGCATCCTTGAGGTCCACCGTCACCATCCAATCGTTTCTTCGAACTGACCTCAAACACTGAAGCCACGGTTCCATGTGGAATTTTGTACATTTCACCCTCTTGTTGAGCTCTGATAGGTCTATAATGGGTCTCCAAGACCCTGACGCCTTCTGTGTGACGAAAATTCGACTGTAAACCCTGGGGTTGGGGAGCAGGCTCTATTGCCCCTTTTTGGATTAGAGCCTGAATCTCCTCTTCTAAAGCTATACCCCTGATGGATGAAGGAGTATAACTGTGCAGACGAATTGGTGTCTTGGAGAGTGGAGGAACCGAACAAAGAGGATCTTGTACCCCTTCTCCAGCACCTCCAAACCCAACTGTCTGCATTGTACTCTCTCCAGTGGACGGTGAACTGAGAGAGGCAACCCCCTACTGGTATTCCCGAGAGTGGTGTCTCCTATTTGCGAAAATTCTTCCTCGAAGCTCCTGTCTTTAAGGAAGTCGAGTGAGCCGACCTCTTCGCGAATCTAACCTTCTTTGGAGACTAGAAGGAGAACGAGAATCTGCTCGCCGCTTACCTGGAGACGACAATCCTTGTTCCTTTTGGAGATCTAGCTCCTTGTGCTGCCACCCTGATCAATGCTTGTTGAGACTCCACTGTTGAGGTTGATGATACAAAATTCATCATATTGGTCACTTCCTGTTCGTTAAATAACGAACTCGTCAATGTTATTGGAGAACGGGACAAAATCCTTTTGTGTAGATCCGGAAATGCGGGGGCAAATGACTAAGGTAAAGGTCTCGCCTCTTCTTACCAATGAATGTCGTACACCCTGCCACACAATTTGCCTGGTGTGCCAGGCCCATGGAAACTGAAGTGATGAGGTTATCAAACGTCCAGGGTCTGAAGGAACAAAACCATCCTTCTTCAAGAACCCCATCAAGCCAGACAGAGTCCACATTGTGTGTGACAAGGCCTCCGTCTGATTCCTGAATACGCTTTCCAAGGCAGCTGCCTCCTTCAGAGAAACACTAACGAGCCTAGATGAAGCCAGAGATCTAGGAATTAACCCCTCAATAGATTCATTGAGAGGAACCGAGTCCCCGACGAAGGGTCCCAGATACTCCATAAAAAACAACGCCTTCCTTGGAGGAAGGAGCGCCGAGTCCTGCCTATTAAGTCCACCACTGAAGCTAGTCTCTTGTCCGCCTCTTTCAGAGCTTGTTCGACTCTCCCGAACCAAGGAAGTTTGTTCGAAGAGTACACTACGGGAGGTTTAGTAGCATATAATTCCTCGAAAACTGAATGGCTCTGCTGGAACGGTTGATCCTCTCCCTTTGCTGCGGGAAAATATCCTGGATGAAATGAATCATCCTGCTGTATTCGCTGTCACGCACTTGACTCGAAAGATCCTCAACAGCAGCTGTGTCTTCATCCAACTCGTCTTCTTGGATTACGTCCGAAGGCCGAGCTCGCCCTGTCATAGAAGCGGACTGTACATCTCCTAAACCTACCGATAAATTCAAACCCTTCACCACTTATACCAACCCCTCCCTCTGCCAGCCAGAAATACCGTCAACAGGCACAGGTGGATGACGAGGCGTATCGACACTCTGCCAAGACGGCAGTGTTGTCAACAGCTCAGGTGAGCTACTGTCCCAATGACTAGTCTGGAACGCAGACTGTCTATCAGGTGCAGTGTTACCGAATGCAGACGAACTCGGCATCGTCATATTACGCGTCTCCTGTCTCGATGACGCAACAGTCGCGCTCGCTCCGCCCACCCTCTGGTTGCCAGATACTCCCGGCCAAGCAGCCTGAACACCTAAAAATTCTCCTGTCCTTACCCCTTCCACCTTTCCTGTCCTGTCCCTGCTCTACTTTCTGTGTTTGTATGTTTCCTGCCTGTACATAGTCATATTACCTACCTGGAGTGTTGACCATCCGCAGCTACTGTCACTCCGCTACTCCTAACCGCCATATCTGGCATCTTCAGTACTCTATCCAGTCCTGCCTTGCGTCATAGCTAATGTACTCCGAGAACCTACGTCTACCGAAGCTTTAGAGACTAAATGGGTGAATGTTACCAAGAGAAGCAATACCTGAATCTGGAAGGATATTCGAACCCAATGAACCCCCGTACGGAGGTTGATGAAAACCTACACCGTCAGTGCCGTCTCTCTGCCCTGACGAAAACCCAACGTTCATGTTTCTACCACCCCTTGCCAACGAGCTAGCCATGTTACTGTCAGTCAATACAGTATTCCAACCTGACTCTCGGGTTGTGCGCAGTGAGCTCAAAGAACCCCCAAACCCTGTCGATATTGTCGTATCAGTCTTAGGAACGACTGAAGAGTAAGGGTACATCCTAACAGATACATTGTCCGTACTATCCGACCAAATCACCTGACCACTGACACCATCCGAACAAGGAATACCGGAATCAGATGCTCCCCCCGACTACTAGGAAAGGAATTGAAAAAAGTCGAAGAACCCTCAGAAGTAGGAAACATAGAGGAAGGAGAAATAGAAACCCCTACTGACCCAGAAGGCATAGCAGATCATCATCCGAAGAAGTAACAGAAAAGGAAGAAGAAGAAGAGGAAGGAGGAGAGAGGAAGGAAGTTGAAACATAGATTCAGAAGGGCTACATCCCTCATTCATCTTCTTTAAAGAGAGCCAATAAATTGAAAAATCTCCACCTTGAAAATCAAAACTAAGATCATCTTCAAATTCAGGAAAAATTCTTAAGCACGTGATTTCTGATGTCACTGTAGTTCATCAGAAAACACTGCCTAAACTAGAGTTCTATACCCTTGTGATAGCCCGAGAAAATTAGCATTGTACTCTGCTATATTTAGCCCTTGATCTAACCTACCCGAAGGACTAGGATTAACCCCCGGACCGAACGGAACTCGAGAAGAAGAAGGAATCTCCTCTACGAATTTATTAGTAGACGAGGACTGAATTACATTCTTACTAATATCTTTATCTGTTTTTCCCCGGGATGATAGACCCGAGGGAAAAATACAATCCGCTGGATCGAGCGGCGAAAGAACCCTGGTCATTTTTACTTCTGGTCTTTGTTCTAAGGCTAAAGAGATCTTTTCCTCCACACCTGGTGCTATTTTCTTATCTGTCACTTTGTCTCCTAATTCTGATATAAACTTACCATCTTTGTTAGGGATTAAAGGGGAAACTGCTACTAACTCTGCCTGCTCCCGCGCCAGGGGGGACGGCGGATCTTGCCCTGTGGGCTTGCGGATCCCCATAACCCCCAGCACCGGTTAGGGCTGGTTCTGGAACAGGCAGGGGAGCTGGAAAAGAACGATTAGTACTTTCAGTATCCCTATTGCTTTGATCTATCTTCACTCAGCCTTGACATGAATCAGTAAACAGAGACGTCATACTCGATGTCAACCTACTTTCAAGTTTCTTAAAAAGCACTGTCTCTAAATCTCTATCTTGTTCTACATTAGACTCTTCCTGCCTACGTTTACTTCTTGATACAAGACCTTTCCTATGTTTAAGATACCCTAACATTTGTTCCAAAGACCACTCCTGACATTCTACACATCTAGTCTTCACATTACATTGGACAGGCCTACAATTTTACGCATAATGAGTGACTGTCGTGTCTTAGGGTACTCATCCTCTTCTTGCATTGTTGGCAAAGACGATACGTCGTTGAAGTTCCGCTCGTCGTTTTCTGTGATGTCGTGGCCGAGGATGCAGAAGTTGATGTCGTTGTCATAGCCTGTGTTGTTTCATCTTTAGCCGAATCCATGTCTAATGATAAGGTATACAGAGCAATTCAAACCGTAATCCAAAGGAAAGCGTAATTCGTCACCAAATTTAATCAATTCAACGGTGCAAATGAAGGCCGGCAAGACCAAAAAGAAGTTCGCTGTGGATACGTCCGTACTCCACCGCGAACGATAAGTGATTGACGTGAGAGGGCGGTGTGACCGGCCCGTGAGGCAGGGCTACCAGCGGTGGTCTGGTAAATAGGTAACGAGGGTGTTTGCCAGAAGATTGGCAACACTGATCGTTTATTTAACCAAAGCATTGGTAAATTTTAATAAATGAGGGTTCGGGCTGGTAAGTGACCAGGGCTTATTCAGGTGTTCAGGGGGTGTATTGCAATATGACATTTAACAATACAACCAGTGTTAACAAAGAACTTAATGATATTCTCTGTGTACTATATCATCCTAATTTCACTCCTGCTGTACCCATTTTAAAAACTATTGGTATTAAGTTAGTATTTAAATATAATAATAAATTGAGAAATAAACTAATTAGAAATAGCCCATCAAATTCAAACAATATTGTATTGAGTATTCCTTGTAAATATATAATACAATTTATGTAGGGCAAGCATCCAAGATCTAGAGGGAAGATGATCTCAGCAAAAGTACTTGTTCGAAGTCCCAAGTTTTTTCACTCACTTTTGTACCTTGGATGTAAGGATATTCTCAAGCATGTTTTCCTTCGTGCGACATTGGATATACTACGTACATGTGTGTAGAATCTGTTGGTCACCTTATTAATTTCAACAACCCTCAAGTGTGAAGAAATAGATAAGCTATATGGCCTTGCTGTTTTTTCAAGTATAATATATATAAGATATATATTATATATATATATATATATATGATGCAGAGCCAGATATACCCAATGGCCCCATATTATTAAAAGGATTATTTACTTATTCATAATTATAGGGGAATATGACTTGTAAAAGCCCGTTTCCTAAGGGTATAATTTCAACGGATGGTAAACATAAGGCAATACAAAATATGCAATGGTGATGAGATAGAGTGACATGACAACAATGACCGAAAGGTTACAACGGAACCCCTATGAAAAAGGACTGTTGGACTAAGAAAAGTGGATTCGATACGTTTTCGAATTATGTTCAGTAAAGTTTCAACTATTTTCTTTAAAGAAGAAAGCAAAGCAATTCGATGGAGATTTGAAAGAATGGAACGGCCACAGTTTTTCGGAATGGAATGAATCACATGTATCCAAAGGGCTTCCAATGTACAGTTCCAGGAAAGAAATAATTATCAATTACAGAGTAAAGAAATACTTCTTTTCAGCAAAGTCCTTCGGCAATTGAACTGGAAAGCTGTTCAGAAAGATATAAATTCTATGTCGATTTCCAATTTCGATATAATCGAATATCATCTAAAATTAAAGTATTTTTCTCATTCTTTACAATACTTTTCATGTTCTATGAAATCAGATGTTTCAATGAGTCTAAGGCGCGTGTGTCAGTCGAATTTTGTCCTCCCCTGGTTAACGGAAATATGAATAGCATATCCCTCCATTCCCATTTCCTGGTGACATTTCTGCAAGAAGCTTCCTCTTAGGAATCCACGATGTCATTCCCTTGGCGCTGCTTCCATGCATTCATTGACTTTTATTCCACAACATGGTAATTTTACTGACCCATAAAACCCGTCGTAATTACCTTGATTTTGTCGGTCAGGTTACTGCAGTGCTTATTCTTTGTCTGTATTATTGTGGCCTTGACACAGACACGTTTTATCCGCTCGGATTATTGTAGTTGTATTGACCAAGTGGCTTTATTGCTTTCTGACATTAAAGACTTTGTATCATCCGGTTTCCTCTTTTCTCTTCCGATTTTATTTCCCAGTTTCTGTAATCGGAAAATATATTGCAATAACTGACTTTACTTCCAGAATTTCCCTAGCGCACAAATTCTGAGAGAGAGAGAGAGAGAGAGAGAGAGAGAGAGAGAGAGAGAGAGAGAAGAAGAAGAAGAAGAAGAAGAAGAGAAAAAAATTCCTATTGAGCAGGTCGATCATCCATCCAGGAAGGAAGACTGACTCAAACTTATTATTTTTTTTGGGGGGGTGGGGGGAGTATTTATAAACATATACGAACTAGGTCTTATATAACTGTTCAAAAACTGATTGAATTACTAATCTGGGTAAAACTTTAGAATTCTATATTGTCAAGTGTGTGGGGGCGGACGTGTTGGAGGTCTCTCTCGCGTTTCTTCACACAAAAGAAGGGTTTTTCGCCCTTGGTGATTATACCTCTTATAGTAAGCAATGTGTTGATAGTGTCTCCACGTAATACCCGGCGTGTAAGCCGGAGAGTATTGTGCAATTGCAGATATTCTAATATTCTTTCTGCACCAATCAGTGCCTTAGAAATCTTTCAAATCACAGCTACTCGGTGCCTATTGGTCATGGGTAATGGGTAAAAGAATGCAGTATATGGGCTAGTGCTTGACCCTTCCCTTACCACAAAAATGTCATCCGACCAACCTCCAACCATTGCGCAAGTGACCCTGGCACCTACCGGTGCCTGTGTACCACACACAAGTTCCGTACTCGATAACAATTGTCTTTATTTTATACAATACCAATCGAACCGTTCCGACGTCGAGTCCGCTATACAATCTGTCAGTGATGCCTTCCCCGATGAGGATATCAACGTTGCATAAACGAAATGCAAAGGTCTGATACCAGAGAGCATTCTCAAGGAGTGATCCGCGAAGAACTTGTCCTCTCACAAGAAAATATCATATATCACTAAGTGGCTAAGGAACTGCTCGGTGGAAATCTACACCGATGACCCTTACAATCTGCCCCCAAAGGGGCCTGCTGACCTAAGCCTGCCTGCGGTGTACCACACGACGAAAAATGCCTTCCAGACAGCAAAATCTCTCTCAGAAATAATTGGAAAAAACTCTGAAAATATTGAGGAGACAAATGATAAATTATCAAGAATATGGGACGTGATCAAAGGACTACAGGAATCCCTAGACAGTCTTAAAACAGTGGAAACAAATAACCTCACACGGATCTGGGATGCGATCAAAGGAGTGCAGGGATCGATAGACAATCGCACCAGACTCCCATTAATGCGGCATCCAGTTTTTCCTTGCCTCCCAGCAACACGGAAGTGCCCTCGCCACCTATAGACCGTTCTGAGGGGATTGTTGGTCTCCCAACCTCTTCTCCCTCCCCAGTGCCTCAGAAGATATATCTGCGGTGATGTTTACCAACCCTCGTAATCCTCCCCACCCTATGTAACCAATTGTTCATTTGGACTGAAGATGAACCCAGGGAAGGGTTCGAAAGCTTTTTGTAAAGTCTTAAAAATGATACACGGACTCTTTACACTTTGTATTATTGTGGACCCTTTAGAACATAACAGTTATTGATATATGTTAATACAAGCTAAGCGAAAAGTTTTGGAAGCTGTAGAAAACAACTTCACAAAATAAAATTTCTCTCTCTGAGAAAGCTAAAGAACGGAGCAAAGGATTAAGAAAAGCAAACAAAAATATTTTAATATATTTGTAACGTATATACATTAATAAGAAAAAAAAATCATTTATAAAATGACGAAGAAACTGGGGAGCTTGAGTGAACCTTTCTTAAGCAAACTTGATTAACTGAGAGACGAAGACATCAGAACAAAGAAAAGAATTCATCTCAGCTTCCCCCGAAGTCTGCAGGGCAAAGTTGCATCACTTCTGAGAGTTTGAATACTCTCTTGAGTGACAACTAAAAGAGCAGTGCCTCTCTCTCTCTCTCTCTCTCTCTCTCTCTCTCTCTCTCTCTCTCTCTCTCTCTCTCTCTCTCTCTATCTCTCTCTCTCTCTCAACAGCTGCAGGTTCTTCTTTCCCACGTCCATTGTTATTTCTCGGAAGAAAGATCTCTTTCATCTCATGCGAATCTTAATTGCTTTGATTTTTCCAGTTAGTTTTAAAAAGTTAACGTGACTGCCCCTTTTTTCCTTTCTCTGGTCACTGTTTTGGTGAATCATAAAGCTCTATCTCACATTTAAAATTATGTCTTCAGGGATAAACACTTTTCTGTCTGTTGAATGTTGTTCTTGCTGGTTGCAATTTCTCTATTGCTTTTCTTGTTTCAGATGTCGTTGTTGGGCTCTTGTTGTCTGGGAACACGTCTGCTGGTAACGTCAACACTTGGCCATTTAGGACTTCGGTCCGGGATACGTTGAATGTTTGTGTGGTGTCGTTCTTAATCCCAACAGGACCCATAGTAATTCCTTTCTATAATTGCTTCCTTGACACCTGGCTGTTGGAGAGTGACATCTGGCTGTTAGAGAGGCTTTTAATGATCTATGCAGCTTCTTTATTATTCTGCTTGCTTCGGGGTTGTAGGCAGTAGCGTGCATTATTTTAGTTCCCAAACTGTGGGCGACAGCGCTCTACAGGAAGGAGGTAAAGTTTGCTTCTCTGTGGCTGGTGATGATCTGGGGAAAATTGTGCCTACTGATCCTGTCAGTAAGGCATTTACTGCAACCTACCGCCATCTGTTGTCGAATGGTGTTTGCTTCCAGCCATTTTGTATTTCTATTTATTATTGTGAATAGACACCTGTACCCCTCTGATGGAGTTGATGGTCCCACTTAAATGTGGACAAGGCATCGGGACGTCATAGTTATTCTTCTATTCCACTCTCCGTGTGGCTTGTAATTTTTGAATTCTGGCATAGGATGCATTGACTTGCCCAAGTTTTGACGTCTTTCCACATGCCACTCCAGATATACAGCTCTCCTATCATTCTGGCAGTAGTTCGACCTGTTGGCTGATGGGTGGGATTGGGTGTGGGCGAGGCTGAAAGCTCCCTTCCTTAAAACCTCTGACAAGTAAAGGAGTGGGCGTCCGTTACTCGTCTCGCAAGTGATAGTCACCGTTCCTTCTTTGATTGACAGGTCACTCCATTTAGGTCACTCTATTTAAGGGCGTTGTAGTCCTTCCTCCTCCTTTTGCTCCTCGGCTATACCTTGATAGGGGATCCCAAGTTGGATAGGGTTGAGCAGTTTCTGGATAGGGCATTCAGTACGGTGTCAGATGAGCCTTCCAGATACTTGATTGTGCAGGAGTATTCCGCCATTGTTGACGGGTGTCTTTGTTGACGCGCTGACCATGATTTCTCGTCCCTTCAACAAGTGGAGGAAGTGTCGGACTGCTTTGTAGACTACCAGAAGTTCCCTGTCGAATGTAGAATATTCCTGCTCTGCTATGGTTAGTATTTTGCTGTAGAAAGCTAACAGGCGGCGACTGTCATCAATGTCCTGCTTGAGTGGGTTGTTCATTTCCTAAAGATCATTGTTTTTTATTTCCTTTTAAACACTGATATATGGGGATCATGATTTTAGTAAATTTCGGTATAAAACGGTGATGGCAATTTGTATGTTCAGTGTCGTAGGTTAGGGGAATTCTGTTGTTGCTTGTACTTTTCAAGGTAGAGGTTTTATGCTGTCTTGGCTCACTTTATGTCCTAAAAAGTCAACTGTTTTCTTTCCTCATCTGCACACTTGTCTTCCCGTCTCGTACTATAAACTCGTTTTCTTTAAGCCTTTTTAACACTTCTCTCATATGTTCGATGTGCTTCTATAGGTTCGGGGTGTACATTAGTATATTGTCCACGTATACTACACAGAATAGAAGGTCGTCGAATATTTCGTCCATCAATCTCTGGAATGTTGCCCCGCACCGGAGTTGAGGAGGCCGAAACAGCTGTAGTTGAATATGTATTGATGATTGCCGTCTTTTTGACGTCTTCTTTCCCTACCAGTACTTGAAAATACCCTTTTAGCAGATCGATCTTGGTGGATATTCGTGCTCCACTTATTTTGTTCGTTATGTCTGGTATATCTGGAAGTGGGTATCTCTCTGGCTTTGTCTTGACATTCAACCATCGGTAGTCTCCACGGGCATGCCATGTTTTGTCTGCCTCTGGCACCATATGCAATGGTGATTTCCATGGACTGGATTTCTTTTTTATATATTCCAACTTCTTCTATTCCTTTGAAAAATGTCTATGTAAAAAAGATCTCCAGCGACAGTCATCTAAATTTTTAATGTATCGAGGGACCTTCTGTCTGGATGTGAGGCTTTAGTCTGTGCTTTAATAGTTTGGTGAGGTCGTGGTTGAGGTCGTCTTTGAATATGTCTTTGTATTCCTGTAACAAATTTCTTATTTCTCCTGGGGGGACCTCTAGTGCAATGGGGCTAAGTTTCTGCTTCTTCTCGTGTTTTGTTAAGGTTGCTGTACACCTGTCGGAATGTGGAGAAGGTGAATATTTTGACAATTTCATAGCTAGTTCGTTTCATACTATGTCGATTAGAAGGTTTTGTGCTGTTAGGAAATCTGCTCCTAACAGTGCCATTGTTACGTCTGCAATTATGAGGTAACAGTCGTAGTCGTCTTCATCTCCCGTTTCCAATACTTTTTTAGAGGTGCTCTGCTGGTGGATGAGACCTGCAGGTTAGGGTCTGGGGCGGGGTTCATCCACTCTGCCGGTCTTGCTGGGATGAAGGACCTCCAGGTTCTGGTATCCACCAAGAATTCCATGTTGGATCTTTCATCTCTAATGAAGAAGCGTATTTCTAGCCATTTCTCGTACTTGAAAGAAAGACAGTAGTGGGCAGGAGCGATTTCTCTTACGAGGCAATCCGTCTGGCCCAACTGACATTAGTGTTTTCCCTTGAGAAAGCATTTCTTCTATATGAGGACGGCTGGTTCTTCCTCATCCTCATCGCTGCTTTCTTTGTTGCTGGATGACTGACTGCTCGACTCAAAGTGCTGCTGAAGGGTCTGCTGCTTTTTGCGCTGTGTGGACCTTGTTGACCATGCCCAAGAATTCCTGTACGGGCATGGATGGGGGATTTCGGCATCCCAAGGATGACTCGGCTTCCCCGTTTTTTGCCGATAGGATGATAAGTCGTTGCAACTGTGTATGTATGTGCAACGTCCTCTCATCACCTATCGGTGACCCTAAGTGGTTCAGGAACTTCTTCGGTCTCTGGGCTGATGGCATACTGAAGGATGACTTCAGCTGGTCCTTTAGGATGTCGTATGCTACTGGGGTGCTTAGTTCCTCGAATCGTGTTGCTATTTCTTTAAACACATCGTCCAGCAGGAATTTGCAGACTAAACTGCTTTCCGCGTCAATGAGATGATGTTCTTTGTAAGGCAAATCATTTCCGGTCTAAAAATCCATTCCTCTGGGTGGTGGCGCGTTAAGGTTAGCTGTCAGATGGAGGTGGTTACAAGGCTCTTTGATGGTGTGAGATTCGCTGGAATGGTTGTTTATCCCTGCGTCGGCCTCTTCAGGGGTCAACAGTGCGAGAGCATGGTGTAAACGACAGGACGGGTCCGATTTATCAATCTAAAATTCAAGCAAGTCATAAGGCTTTGCAGGTAGTATAAAAGGATTAACTGTAGGTCTCTGTGTTTCTTCTCATAGGTAAACATACAATTATACAAATGTGACACATGCGAATATGAATCATTTGTACATAGCTGAATGAGCGACATTGTATTTCACAGATTAGTAGAAATATCAAGAAGAGACTATATATCATTAGAGATATTCCCCGAAAATATCATCTTGAGATTTTGTGCTTTCTTCTGACCACATGGTTTGTCTGAGGGAGTTTCTCCTAGGTGTGAGGTGAATCACTGGGGAGTAGGCTGTGTGAATGAACACTGCCTTCAATGTTTAGTATTTCAAGTTAACAATGTAATGTTAACATATTGGTAAAATCGTATCCTCTTCTGCAGTTAAAGTATCATGTGTATGTGTCACAAGTTGTTTACCAACTAAATATTATCATAAATGGAAATGTTTAATCTTATTTCGAGGCTAATACGGGTGTAGCTGATTTACTCATATCTTTCTGATTTTAATAGAGAAACGATAAAAACGAAGATATTTGAATAAGACTTCAGGGAATTACACATATACACACACAAAAGGAAGTAACGCTGAGAAAACCCAAGAACAATGAATGGTATTGGTTCAGTTTCCTAAGACTTTATTGCCCTTTATCCAAATAGACACCGCTGAAACCAATAGTTTATTGCTTCAGAAAACAAATCACCTGTCCTTAACTTTCTCTACCAGTAACTTCGACATCGCAGTATTTTTAGAATTAAGTTTGTATTTATTTTTAATGAAACGTTAAATAAGCCTTAGAAAAATCTCCATTTTAGCGAAATAAATCTCCATGAATTATGAAAAATAAAAAGAAACTGCAATTTTTCTTTTGATTCGTGAATAACGTTCTTTATGGAATCCCAAATGGTATATAGAATGTATTTACATTGCAGCGAGATTTTGGTACTTCTATCAAAATGTAAAAAAAAATCAAAATAATTAATAACACTGAAATATGTTATGATGGAAAGCATTGTGCAAGAAATTTTGAAATAGCGTATTATATTTTTGCGGGCTTACCATTTCTGAATGAACAGAAGCAACGAGCATATTAATGTCAAACATACGTCGATCATTACGTAAAGAAATGATTGCCTTTGTTAAAGTTTTTAATAGCATAACGATAAATAAAAGGAAGGTAAGGCACATAATACACCGCAAAAAAAATCTCTATATATCCCATAGTTCCTTCAGTTGGTGGAACGGTCTATTGTTATCAACTGCCACGATAGTTGGCGGTTAGTAAGGACCAGCCACCCAGAGGACAAAAAGCCCCCAACTTTGGCCCTTTGGCCCGTGATGAGAGAGAGAGAGAGAGAGAGAGAGAGAGAGAGAGAGAGGACAACAAC
The DNA here is from genome assembly GCF_015104395.2 of Macrobrachium nipponense. NCBI lineage: Eukaryota > Metazoa > Arthropoda > Malacostraca > Decapoda > Palaemonidae > Macrobrachium > Macrobrachium nipponense. The sequence continues at coordinate 42,415,310 of NC_061095.1, read as the reverse complement.
TGCTTGTTTCAAGAAGGCGGGTTTTCTCCTGACGCTAAAAAGCATAACCTTTGTGCGAGCATTATCCCAGATCAAAGATAATACTTTTGCAAAATGAACAAAATTGATGCTGGTTGCGTTTACAATTTTTTTTTTTCATCTGACTTTATCCCACTTGTGTGTGCTCTGTAATGCATCCTCTGGGATGGAGAGACTTATGAAAAAAAAAAAAAAAAAAAAAAAAAAAATCTCCATCACCGAGAACGTTGCTTCATTCTTCATATAAACTGCTAATGTAGCCTTCGTCTTAGTAACGGCAACCGTAGACAGACATCTAACCGGAAATTAATTGTTTTGAAAGTATAAGAGGAAATGGATGACGGTTGGCAAAAACTTGAATTTCAATTTCCGTTCTTTGTTTTATTTACATACTTTAGTTAAAACAGCACTCGTACGTAAAGGAAGGACCTTGATCATAACTTTAAATAGAATAAAGGGCACTTCCAAAGACCAAATTTATGTCTTTCATCTCAAGATGTGTTAATTCTGTCCATTCATTAATAAATACTATCATGGTAATAAAAGCAAACTGATCTGTCTCGCATGGGGGAATAAGCGGGCAAAATCAACCACACCTGTATCGTCGTGAAAATACACGCACCCACGAACACACATTCTAATCTCTAATAGAAGGCAAAACATAAAACACTCACTACATACATTTTAACGCTTTCATATCCTTCATATCCTTGATCTCGCCACCTCCGGTTGACAGTAGTGTCTACGTTCCAATAAGTCATCAACTATTTTCATAGACAATGGATCCGAGAACCTTCCTACTACACTTCTGTCTTCTTCACTACTTATTACAAAAAAGATTTAGACAGTAACATATTTGTATTATAATTATCCTTTTCATTATGATTATTGTAACCTTATGGATAAACCTTATTTTAAACACGGTGAAGCCCTGGTCCGTAAATTAGTGTATTATTCAAATTTTGATAAGTTTGTGTCTTTGATTTTCCATCCAAAAATACTTAAGATATATTTCTTTGCAATCTCCTCTACTCATCTGTTCTGATTTAAAACCAACGTTAAAATAAGTCTTTTTCTTAGCTATGAAAAAAAAATGACCGCGTTAGAGTGAGGAATGTTTCTTCGTCATGAAGGACTCTATCTATCAAGCTTTTTTTTTTTATTTGTATTCAGTTTCTTCACCAATAAACCGAGTTTATCAAACCACGAGTGAGTCGATAAGAGGATCAGAAATAAAACAAATTTCCTTGAACAATAGTATGTGGAATGAAGTACATAAACGTATTTTAGCGCCTGACAAATTTTAAAACCCATATTTCCTTTTTGAACGTCTGACAGGGTAAGTCGTAAGTTCTAAATTCATTGCTCAAGTTCCAGTCTATCGAGTAATGGGACAATAAGGTCACGGATATACAAGTGCTTGTTTGTCAGCCTCTTCTGTTTAATGTTCTCAGTTATAACTTCTCTGGCGAGTTTGCTTCTGGCGGAATGACCCAATAACTCCCTGTATTTGCTTCGAAAAGACTTATTAGGCTCCAACGACAATTAAATTCGGGTCTCTCCATCAGGAGGAATGATTCCGTTTGATCTCTTTCCGAGTGAGATGTCTGCTAAGGTCCGCAGTGAAATATAACAACAATATGTTTTTTCTAAAAAAAAAAAAAAAAAAAAAAAAAAAAAAAAAAAAAAAAAAAAAAAAATCGGTTTCCACTGGATTTGTTGTTCAAAAGAGAACCACGATTATTTCACCCACAAAGAAAAATTGTAATTTGGAGTTATTTGTACAAACAATATTGTTTTTTTTCCTGCAGAATTCATAGTGAATGATGAAGCGATTTGTAACTGAGGTTGATTCTCCTTGAATGACATAAACAAAAGGCCACATCAAATAGAGCCAGTAGTAGACAGTTGGTATAACTTATGGAAACGACAAAATGGTAGTTTACAGGATGATATTTCTCTTAAGCCAAGGAATATCCCTGAGTCACCACCTTCGTCCATATTTTTGTTTTAATGAACGTTTTAATAAGAACCGCCATATATGCATCTAGTCAGGTTAGTGAAATTGGACGTCCGAATCGGGTAGAGGTTAAGGTTTCCATCATGACAGGTTGATTTTTTTTTTTAATTTTCATACATCCTTCAAGTATGTTGAATTTGTTTTCCGGTATATGTTTCGGAATAAAGGGAGAACTTTCTCTCTCTCTCTCTCTCTCTCTCTCTCTCTCTCTCTCTCTCTTCTCTGCCTCTTCTCCTCTCTCTCTCTCTGACAGATGTTGTTTGGATTTTTCAGGAAAAAAATAGTGGAATCCGAGAAAAAAATTAAATAATTCAATCATCGTGATTGAATCAAAAATAAATCATCTGTAATGGTAAAACGGAAAAATCAGTGTATTGAAATCCATGAATTGTCTGAGGGTAAGAAGAACAGATAATAACGTGAGGTAATAAAGAGAAATACAGAAATCATCTGGTCGACAATTACAACAACTGTCATGTGGTCGATTCTAATGCAGCCCCTTAAGTGATTTAACCCTTGTTGGTTGGGGGTCACCCCTGGCCACCCAGATTCGTTTTTGAGGAACCGGTTGCCAGACCATCCCTCAGGTCCTGGGGCAAACGAACGTTTTTCGTTTTTTATAGGCTCATAACATCACATGATGCTTGAAAAAAAAAGTCTGAATGGAACACTGAGGTAAATAAACCCTTCACTCCCTGGGAATCCAAGGGAAGGAAACAAAGAGGAAAGAAAGGATCCATCACCATTACCAGGTCATTGAAGGTGAAACTCAGTTTGAAGTGTGTCGCTTAGTTCATAAATTCCATTGTCCTTGTAGGTAATTAAATGTGGTTAACAGTTTAGAAAACATTTATTTTTCTCAAAGGAAACTTAGACTTGAAGAAACCCTACTTTGTATCGAATAGGTATATAGCTTGGTAAGTTTTGCATAGCATCACTGACAAAGTCGTTTTGCTAATAACTAGCTTCTTTATTCCTTTTAAATGTTTTTTTATTTTTTACACCCTAATTTTGTTATTGTTAAAAACAATATTGGCGGTTCCTTCCTTCCCGATGAATTATGATGCTCCAAATCCTTTCAAAATAACAGTTATATTTACTTTGCTTTTGTTTTGTCCCCATGATTAACTGATAGTTGCCCAACTCGAGAGAGAATAAAAACTACGGACAGATCAATGGAATCATTAATAGTTAGCTGAACAAAGGTTGTTTTCCCGAACCTTAGGATTAACTTTATATCATTAGGCCAATTTACATTGATTGAGGGCGTTGCTTGAGCATCCAGGATTCGAAACTAGGTCTTTATCTCGAAACAATAAAAACAATCACCTCCAACTCCTACAGCTGTCAAATATTTGTAACACAATACTCCCAACCAACTAAAATTTTTGGTCACGCTTGTCATAAGTGACTAAAAGTTTCAACATACATACATGGGCAACACACAATTACAGCACACACTATATATATATATATATATAGATATATATATATATATTATTAATTATATTAATATATATAGATATTATATATATTATATATATTATATATTTAGTTAATAAATATATAATATATATTATTAATAGATATAGATATTAATATTATATAAAATTAAATTTATATATGTGTGTATAATATATATATATATATATATATATATCAAGATATAGATATAATTATTAGATATAATATATATATACATAATATATATATATATCATCATATATAGTATATTATAATATATATAATATTATATATATATATAATAATATCGAATAATATAATTAATATATTATGTTGTGTGTTGTGTGTAATATTATTATATATATATAGAATATATAATTATAATAGATATATATAAGATATATATCTATATATATATATCTATATTTATTAATACTATACATATCTATATATATATATTAGATATATATATCAATATATATTATTATATTTTATATATCTATATATATATACCATATATATATTATAATATATAGATATAATATTAGTCATAATAATATATATAATATATAATTTATATATATAGATATACATACATAATCTATATATTTATATATATATATATAGAGATATATATAGAGATATATTATAATATATATATAGATATATGTTATTTGTGGTGTTTGTGTGTGTGTGTATATATATATATATATATATAATTATATATATATTAATTATTTATAATATATATTATATATTATAGATATAGATTATATATCATATATATATATATCTACCTATATTATATAGATATATATATAATATATATTACTATATTAATATACTATCATAGTATTATATATAATACCATACCATATTATATATATATTATTCTTATATATATATATATATCTATATAATATATATATATATACTTAATGCATATCATAGATATATATATAATATTATACATATAATATTCATATATATATTCTATCATATATTATAATTTGTTTTGAGTGGTGGGTGTGGGTATGTGTGTAGCTATATATAATATATAGTATATATATAGGAGAGAGAGAGAGAGAGGGACAAAGAGGAGGAGAGATTAGATAGATATTATAGAATATAATTTTTTACTTTCTCTACCAATATCCTATGCAAGCACCCTGAATTCTTATCAAATTTGATTTTTTTTTTTAATGAATTTTTACCACTTTGCTTTCATGTATGTACAAATGCAGAAGTGTGGCACATTATTTTTTTGTTTTTGTTACCCTTCACCCCATAACCAACGAGTGACACAGGATTTCTATTTTTGGCTCTTGCATATAGCATCTGATTCCCCTTTCAAGTGAATTGTTTATGTATTTCAGTGGACGATCTAAGTTTTAGCTTCATGTCCCCCTATTTAGTTTGGTTTGGTAATTTAATTACTCCCTAAGGATCTCACCTTTTCTATTCACTGGTAGGGGCTAAACTCAGTCATAAGTGTGCTCTGCGGTTTTATGTTTAAATTTAGAGCCATGTAATTAGGTTTTTATCCCAGCAACCCTGCTACCTTGACTATATCCTGTTTTTTACAGAATAATTTATATATATTATATATTATATATATATAGTATATAAATATATAAGATATATAATATATATATTATAAAGGAATCTTCACGGTGAATATGACAAAGAAAATGGTACCAAGGAGCCAATGGACTTTTCAACTTTATTCCAAAGTCATCATCAAAGGTTACGAAACAATTTCAAGACAAAATAAGTCACACCATGACAGCAATAATTAAGAAGACACAAGCCAATAAAGAAATCAGCAAGGTTTATTTAAGTAAGTAATATTACAACCTGTTCAAAATTAAAAGCTTACTTAGCGAAAATATGTAGTAACCACCACAATCACAGTAGAAAACTAGCTGTTTGTAAAATATCTCAACATCTCGTTTAACCTTTTGACTCATTTAACGATAAACTCTTTCAATCCATTTCGTCCATCTAAAAAAAAAAGGCCCATCGTTAATGAGGCATCCTGTCCATTATTGGGTGTTCATATAAAGTAGTTTTTAAAAGTTAGTTTGAAAAATGCCTCATTAGTTCTTTTTAGTAACATGAATTTTGCGGTGAATGGTCTTTTTAAGGATAGACTCCGAATTGTTGAAAAGCTGTATTCGTAATGTATTTAAAAAGGAAGGATTAGTAGATATCTAAGCCACCAGATTTCACGCATGGATTTTGAGGCAGAGAATCGGAAAACGAAATGAATCTCATCTTACTTTCAATTATAGAGTTTTGGCAAAGTCGAATACAGTAAATAAACAGCCAGAGATTTCCATTGAACGTTTGACATTCGTATAATTAAAAAAATTATTTTATTTAAGCAGTGAAGATATGGAACGGCAGCAATACCTTAAATTTCCAAATCAAGTTATCATTTCAAGTTAACCTTTAGGAATGAGGGAGTCGTGGCTTCCCAATCTGTATGCAGATTCATAATCAGAACGAGGTTCGAATTAACAATCAAGTTCTATCTTTCTTTCGTTTTTGCTAAAAAACTGACCTGCACAACTTCCGGAGTGTGTAGTATTATATTAATATATATATAAATATTGAGAATATGATATATATATAATTATATAATATATAATAGCTAATATATTATATAGTGTATATATTTATATATTTATATATATATATATATTATACTATATATATTATAATGTTATTATATTATATCTATATATTATATTATATATATATATAATATTCATCTATATATATATATTTATATATTATATATTATATTAATATATATAATATATTTATATTATCTATTATATTTATATAATATATATATATAATATATAAGATATAATATATTAATATATATATATATATAAATATTATATTATTACATATCTATATGATTATATATATATTATATAAATTATATTAATATAATATATTATATATAATTAATTATTATATATATATATAATCTTAATAAGGATATATAGATATATAGGTAATCTATATATATATATATATATATATATATATATAATATTAATATATATATATTATTTATATATATATATTAATATATAATATATATTGAATATATATATGTTGATATATTGAAACATTATAATTATATTATATAAATAATTATATTATACATATATTATATTAAGTATTATTATTTATATAAAACAAATATATATATATAATATCGATATATAATTATATAAGTATATATCCAATATATATATACCGATATATATATATCATATATATATTTTATATTTATATATATCATAATAATTATTATAATATTCATAATATATATATATAATATATATATTATATATATATATACCATATATATTATATATTCTATATACATATATAATATATATTATATATAATATATATATATATATATATTAATATATATATTATATATGTATATAGATTATATATAGATATATTAAATATCATATATATATATATAATATTATATTATACATACATTTATAGTATACTATTCATTATATATAAATTATATAATAATTATATATAATATAGATATCTATATATATATATATTATACTTATACATACATACATAATACTATATATCTATATATTATACATATATATATATATAATATATATTATTATATCTACATATTATATTTTATAATATATATTATATATTATATTATTATATATCATATAGATATATATTCATCGAATATATATTATATAGATATAGATATATATTATATATATATAGTTATATCTATCATATACATAGATTCTATATCTATATATATATTAATTATATATATTATATATATATATTTATATTTATATACTAATATATACTATATCACTATATAACTAGATATATCGATATATATGACATATAATATATAATATATATATACTATATTATAGTATATATATATAATTATTATATATATATATATCATTATTTAAATAGCTTAATATTACCTATATATTCATTATATATAATAGATATACTATATATTACTATATATATATATATTTTAATATATATATTTATCTATATATTAATTATTATATATATATTATATATATATATATACTAGATATATATGATTACTCACTAAATATTATATATACAATATATATATATTATATATATATTACTATAGAGATATATAATATATATATATATATATATTAATATAAACCATATTATATATATATATATAATATATATATATATTATTATATAAGATACTAACTAATATTTTACTCCTATCTATATCTCTATATATATAAATATAAATGATATATTATATTTATTTTATATTTGATATATTATATATTATATATACGATATATATATATATCATATTATATATATATATATAATCTATATATATCTATATATATATATATTATTGTATTCTTATTAATTAGTATATATATAATGTATTATATTTAATGAATATATTAATCATATATATATATATCATATAGATATATATATACTATGTATTATATTATTATTATTCATAACATACATATATATATATATAGATATATAGATATATATATATATTATTATATATATATTATATATTATATCTATATGTGTATATCTAGATTTATATATAGATATATATCTATTATATATATTAGATTCATTTTAAAATATATATATATACTATATTATATATACATATATATATATATATATATATTATATTATATATATTATTAATTATATATATAGATAATATATTAATATATATATATATATATATGAAAATTTGGTGTTTAGGAACAAAATGTCACTATTTTTAATATACACCCAGCATTTTGCTAAATTGCGCGTTTTTACAAGTGAATTTTTTTTCTCGAAATTTTCACCTCAAAAATGCCTTCATTTGATATTTATTGCAAAGTTTTATTAATGAATGATAATGTTCATTCTACTGTTAAGAATTATGCTCGGAAAAATAGGAAATAAATGGGTTTAATCCTTTTTTTCCATTTTTATTGATATCATTTGTTAGTTTGACCTCAAACGATTTGTTCTGTTGGACCAACGAAGAAAAATATTCTAAATTCATTGGTCAATCTTATTATGATGAGAAGAATAACTTCTTATACGTTTCAAACGAATTAATGGTAATTCAAGCCTGAAATATAAGATTGTTCTCTGGAAATCGAGTATTAACTATATAACCATCAATGTGCTTGAAGAAATAATAATAATAATAATAATAATAATAATAATAATAATAATAATAATAATAATAATAATAATAATAATAATAATAATAATAATAATAATAATAATAATAATGAGTCATGTCACATTACCGTGATTAATAACATACATCGAGCTACAAATATCCTTTAATATCTATTTCAATCTACATCGGAATTAATTAATATATTTCATAATGTTTAACCGAAGGGCAATTTTTAGTCGAATAATATAATAATAATAATAATAATAAATAATAATAATAATAATTAATAATAATAATAATAATAATAATAATAATAATACGAGTGGTTAAAGAGTGCATGGAAAGAAGGACTAATAAAAAATAGACGAATAAGACCCAGAAATATACAGAGACAGGGAGAATGACAGACAGAACAGAGGACTGGTACAACAAGCCAATGCACGGACAATACATGAGACAGACTAAAGAACTAGCCAGCGATGACACATGGTAACGGCTACAGAGAGGGAGAGTAAAAAGAAGGAAACTGAGGAATGATAACAGCGGCACAAGATCAGGCCCTAAGAACCAGATATGTTCAAAGAACGATAGACGGAAATAACATCTCTCCCATATGTAGGAAGTGCAATACGAAAAAAAATGAGACCATAAACCACATAGCAAGCGAATGCCCGGCACTTGCACAGAACCATTACAAAAAGAGGCATGATTCAGTGTCAAAAGCCCTCCACTGGAGCCTGGTGCAAGAAACATCAGCTACCTTACAGTAATAAGTGGTACGAGCACCAACTTGAGGGAGTGATAGAAAACGTTCAGGCAAAGATTTCTCTGGGACTATGGTATCAGAACGGATAGGGTGATTACGTGCAAAATAGACCAGACGTGACGTTGATTAACAAAGTCAAGAAGAAAGTATCACTCATTGATGTCGCAATACCATGGGACGCCAGAGTGAAAGAAAGAAAGAGAGGGAAAAAATGGATAAGTATCAAGATCTGAAAATAGAAATAAGAAGGATATGGGATATTTGCAGTGGAATCGTACCCATAATCATAGGAGCACTAGGCACGATCGCAAGATCCCTGAAAAGGAATCTATAGAAACTAGAGGCTAAAGTAGCTCCAGGACTCATGCAAAAGAGTGTGATCCTAGAAACGGCGCACATAGTAAGAAAAGTGATGGATACGTAAGGAGGCAGGATGCAAACTCGGAACCCCACACTATAAATACCACCCAGTCGAATTGGAGGACTGTGGTTGAGCAAAAAAAAAAAAAAATACTAATAATAAAATAAAATAGAATAATAATAATAATAATAATAATAATAATAATAATAATAATAATAATAATAATAATAATAATAATAATACCACTGATAGCATCATTCTTTAGGATTTCTCGAATACCCCCGATGTGCAAGCCAGCCTCACATTTCCACAGAGAAACTTATAGAACCACGAATTCGAAGAAAAACTGAATTGATCAACACTTTATTCGATCATGTTTTATAATAAAGTTATCCGTCCCCTCCCGTATTTGTACCATGCTATCTTCTCCGAGGAAGTTCTTTCACATAT
>NC_061095.1:42389968-42397468 GCF_015104395.2 Macrobrachium nipponense | reverse complement strand
ACGTATAATCTATTACAGCAACTGCCGGTACGAGAGTCAAATGATGGAAACAGCCTTAATAAAAGAGAGGCATGTAATGAACATCTCAAAAGGAGCATGGGATTTAGATGTGATCGACAAGATTTTCATTCAACCAATGCTTAAGAAGTTATCATGGTGACAACCAAAAGCAAAGCAATATAACGGTTCTTTGAAAGATTTGCAGCATCACAATTCACTGTGGAGGAAGGGACAACACATATTTTTAATAATACAAAAATTAGATGCAAATAATAAAGGAATAAAGAAGAACCTAGTTTATCAGCAAACGCCTTTGTCAGTGATGCAGGAAAACTAACCAATTCTATACCGATTCGATACATAGTCTGGAGTTTCTTAAAGTGGAGTTCCTCTGAGAAAAGAAAAGGCTTTTAAATGTTGACATTATTCTATTTACCTACAAGAAAAGGAATTATGACTAAGGGGCACACTTCAACAGAGTTTCACCTCTCACTGGTATAAGTGATGGATCCTTTCTTTCCTCTTTTCATTCCCCTGATCCAAGGGAGTCCAGGGTTTCTTTCCTTTAGTGTTCCATGCAGAATTTTTTTTCCAAGCAACTGGAGTTTTATGACCTATAAAAACGACGTTCTTGCCCAGGACTGAGTCGGTCTGGCACCGGTCTCAAAACGAATCGGGGTGGCCGTGACCCCAACAAGTTTAATTAATTCACTTAAGGGCTGCATAGACTCAGCACATAGCACGGTTGTTGTATGCAGGAATATTTATTTATTTATCTTTATTACTTCTCGTTATTTTCTGTTCTTATTCCCTCAGAGACAATTCATTGGATTCAATAAATGATTTTTCCTTTTACTCTTCATATTATCTTTTTTTAATTTTCCATAAGGATTGAATTATTTAATTTTCTTTCTCAGATTCAACTTTAATTCTTTTCGTTTCCAAAAACAAACAACATCTGTCAGAGAAGAGAGAGAGAGAGAGAGAGAGAGAGAGAGAGAGAGAGAGAGAGAATGTATATCATGTATATCGGAAACATATTCAACATATGGGAAGGTTAGATTAGAATTGTGGAAATGTCAACTTGTCATGCTGGAAACCATCTCTGCCCAAATCCGACGTCCAATTTCAATAACCTGGCAAAATGCTTATATGGCGGTTCTTATTAAAGCGTTCATTAAAACAAAAATATGGACGACGTTGGTGAAGCAGGGATATTCCTTGGCTTATGAGAAATGTCATCCTATAAGCCATCATTTTGTGGTTTCCATACGTCATACCACCTGTCTACTACTGGCTCTATTTCATGTGGCCCTTCGTCTATGTTATTCAAGGAGAATTAACCTCACACACAAATCGCTTCATCATTCACGATGAATTTTGGAGGAAGAAACAATATTGTTTGTACAATAACCCCAAATTACTATTTTTTGTGAGTAGAATAATCATGGTTCTCTTTTGAACAACAAATCTACTGGAAACCTTATTGTTGTTATATTTCACTGCGGACGTTAGTAGACATCTCACTCGGAAAGAGATCAAACGGAATCATTCCTCCTGACGGGGAGACCGGAATTCAATTGTCGTTGGAGACTAATAAGTCTTTTCGAAGCAAATGCAGGAGTTGTTGGGTCATTCCGTCAGAACCAAACTCGCCAGAGAAGTTATAACTGAGAACATCCAACAGAAGAGGCTGACAAACAAACACTTGTATATCCGTGACCTTATTGTCCCATTACTCGAAAGACTGGAACTTGAGCAATGAATTTGGAACTTTCGACTTATCCTGTCAGACGTTCAAAAAGGAAATATGGATTTTAAAGTTCGCCAGACCGTACAATATACATGTATTTCATTCTACATACTATTCTTCAAGGAAATTCATTTTATTACTGATCCTCTTAAGGACTCACTCGTGGTTTGATAAACTAAGTATATTGGTGAAGTAGCTTAGATAAAAGGAAAATAGCTGAATAGATCGAGTCACTTCATGATAAAGAACTTTTCTTCACTCTAACGCAGTCATTTTGTTTTTTCCAGAGCAAAGAAAAAGACTTATTTTTACGTTAGTTTTAAATCAAAACATTTGAGAATAGGAGATTGCAAAAAAATAAATCCTAACATTTTTCTGAGGGGAAATCAAAGACACAAAGATAAGGAAGGCTGTAACTGCAAGTTAGTTTGATAGAAATTTAAATAATACACTAATATACATACCAGGACCTTACCCTATATGTATAAATTAATATTGATGTGTATATAGAAGATATATGGATAATGAAAATGATAATTGTAATGCAAATAAGTTACTGACTAAATCATTTTTGTAATAAGTAGTGAAGAAGACTGAGGTGGAGTGAGAGGGTTTTCGAATCTATTGTCTATGAAAACAGTTGATGACTTAATGAAAATTAGATACTACTGTCAACAGGAGGTGGCGAGATCAAGGTGGTAAAATATATCCCGATTTCAGGTGTTTTATTTATATGACTCAAAAATGATAAAGTAACTTAAAGTTATCTTACATTTTCGTTAATTATCTGAAGTTGTGATTCCCGGTGAAGGACATGAAAGCGTTAAAATGTATGCAGTGAGCGTTTTATGGTTCGCCTTATGTTAGAGATTAGAATGTGTGTTCGTGTGTGCATGTATTTTCACGACGATACAGGTGTGGTTGATTTTGACCGTTTATTCCCACACGCGAGACAGATCAGTCTGCTTTTGTTAATGAATGGACCGAATTAACACATCTTGAGATGAAAGACATAAATTTGGTCTTTGGAACTGCCCTTTGTTCTATTTAAAGTTATGATCAACGTCTTTCCTATGCGTACGAGTGCTGTTTTAACGAAATTCTGTAAATAAAACAGGCAACGGAAACTGAAATTAGAGTTTTTGCTAACCGTTATCCATTTCCTCTTATACTTTCAAAACAACTAATATCCGGTTAGATGTCTATCCATGTTTGCCGTTACTAAGTCGAAGGATACATTAGAAGTTTATACGAAGAAAGAAGCGACGTTCTCGGTGATGGAGAATTCAAGTTTTCATTTTAAGTCTCTCCATCCAAGAGGATGCATTGCAGACCACACACAACCGGGGCAAAGTCAGATTGAAAAACAAATGTAAACAAAACCAACATCAATTATGTTCGTGTTGCAAAAGCATCATCTTTGATCTTGAATAATGCTCACGCAAAGGGTAATTCTTTTGAGCGTCAAAAGAAGACTCGAGTTTTGTCTGAAAGACATCTGATGTGCTTCGACCTAATTTACCTAGTTGCTTTGTTTATGAAGCTCTCTCTCTCTCTCTCTCTCTCTCTCTCTCTCTCTCTCTCTCTCTCTCCTTCTTTCTTTCCCTCTTTAGAGACTTTAGTAGAACGCCTCTAAAGCAGAGTTTCATCTCTAGCGGTTGCATATTTTCAGAGTAAAAAAGGGCTGAAGTTGGGGTCTTTTTATCCTCTGCATGACCGGTCTTTACTAACCGCCAACTACCTTGACGGTTTATAATGTTAAGACCGTTCCACCAGCTGATCTTATAAGAAGGAACTTTAGGTATATAGAGATACTTTGCTGCGTATTGTTTGTATGACTTTCTTTTATTTATCTTTATGCTTTTAAACATTTTATCAAATGCAACAAGTGTTGTGTAATTATTTCTTTATGCAATGATAAACGTAAATTAATGACATTAATACATTTTCAGTGCTCCTGCTCATTCAGAAATGAGAACCCGCCAAAGCATTTAATTTTACTTTATATAGCAAAATATTATAGCACAATGTTTTTCAACGGAACCTATTTCAGTGGTAATAATTATTTCTAATCTTTTTTCAAATTTTTCAGAAGTACAAAATCTCGCTGTAACGGAAATACATTTTATATACTATTTGTGATTCCATAATGTTGTTCACGAATCAAAATCAAAATTGTATCTTTTTTTTTTTTCATAGTTAAAGTTTGCAGTTAAAGTTTGATGATAAATATAAAATTATTTCTGAAAATATAGCAATGTTGATGTTACAAGTAAATAAAGTTAAGAATATGTGATTTGCTTTTTGAAGCAATATTCTATTGGTTTCAGCAGGGTCTATTTGGATAAGGTGCAATAAACTCAGAATATCTGAGCAAGCACCATTAATTGTTCTTGGGCTATGCATGCGTTTCTTTACCTTTGTGTTGCATGTGACTGTGCGCCAGATAGCTTTCAATATACATTTTTTTTTAGGAAATATTAGATAGAAATTGGAAAAAATAAACAAATGCGTAACGGACTGAAAGTCTAGTCGAACATGTTCGTTGTCTTTTCATCACTTTTTTTATTACAAAGCAGAATTCCCGAAGTTTCTCTTTCTTAAAAAATGTGTCAGAAAGTTATGAGCAAATCAATTAGCAGACACTATGCGTAACACTCACTCATGATGCTTTTACTAAGATTTTTAACACAACAATGATGCCCTAGAAAAAACAAATGTCACCGAAAACTTGCAAATATGTTACCTCCTTGGATCCCGCTATCTTCGTTTTGCGACAATTATACGATGTAATACAGTGTCATCAAAATATTTGATAAACATGAGCGAGACTTCCCTCTCACTCCGACTCTAATCTTCTTCCTACTTCTTATAGAAATGCGATTCTGAAGGATAAGATATTCAGGAAATAAATCATACTGACAATTTAGAGCTGATAAATAGTTGTTATATACTATAGGTCTCTGAAGAAGGAAACCCTTCTGGGAAACGATTGCTAAATAGACTATTGGCAGAGAGAGAGAGAGAGAGAGAGAGAGAGAGATTCAAACCTAGTATCTTGTGAAGCTCTCCAGGCTTATTGTCCCTAATTTAGGTGGCGGGATGTTGCTTGGATCTCAGGCACCGGTCAGAGATCGGGGCTAATTGCCTTCATCTCAGAGCATGATTGTGTGTGAGAGGGAGTGTGTGTAAGCGTTCATGAAATTCTGTAAGTGTATGTGTATTTGCGGCATTGCGTGTATCATGCGTCTCATCGTAGTGTGTTTATTTCTCTGTTTTATACACAGAGTGGCTTTCATTGATTTTTCGTTCAGTTATATAAAACGGAACCATTTGCTAAAGAACGATTGGAATGAAGATTAGATAACATGAATAAGAATGCTCCTATGCTGGTTGGTAATCGAAAAATTGCTATATATCTTCTACCAATGAAATCTTCGATGCCTTTGGTCCCTGTCTATTCAAAGTTCCACGTCTGATTTCCTTTCTTGAAACCTGAGGTCTTCTGTCCAGTGTGTCAGTCCTTATTAACACGCAGCCATTCATCTCTTTCTCTTAACTGAAAATCTTTTTTGTCATTTTGGGGTCCTTTTTTTTTTTTTTTTTTTTTTTTTTTTTTTTTTTTTTTTTTTTGCAGCTCTCGTGAAAGCATCAGCCAGAACGCTATTTTGTTATCCTATATAACGACAATAAAAATTTATATTTTTTTAATAATTCCTTACAATTTTCGTCCTCTATTCCTGATTTTGAAACTAATTTGAATGCTTCAATATTTTTCGAGAAGTCACAATTTGTAATTGAAAAGGATAAGTGAAGTTTGCCTTCAGTTACTTCAGGAATCATTGTTTCAAAGGACTTTACCAAATCTTCTAAAGGGAGTAGCTTCATTAAGTTTGTTTCCTTGGGAACATATTGTTCTTTTGATAAAGGATGAGCAGAAATGTTGATGCTTTGAAATGTGATGAGGTTAAAGGACCCCAACGTTGCTTGAAAGATAACCAGGGCCAGTCTTTTCAATGGCCATCAACGTAGGCTATAATCATATAAAACATTTATCGTTATTGTTATTATTGACCTTATTATAAGTGAGCTGATAAAAGCGTATAATAAAATCAATGAGCATAGAAGTGAAAATTACTTTGATAGAAAAAAAGATATACTGGAATAAAACAGACCGAAGAGAATAGAAAAAATATTGTTTCTTTTGATTTCATTCTTCTATAATCTATACAATATAATAATTGCATTCTCTGCTGATTAAAGCTGCAAGTTTACACTGAAGTATTTCCCAATACAATCGGCTTTCCCCTTGTGATCTGTTGGCTATCAAATAACATGCATTCTTCATTTTATTTATTGTCCTATTTTTTATGACTGATCTGTTCAAATATTGGAAGTCTACACTGGCTGAAAAAGTATTTTCGAAATGACGAAAGCTTTAATTTGAAAAGCCTGCTAACGTTTCGCAAAAGGACCATTAAAAATTTTGTTAGATATGAATAAAAAGAGACAAACATTGTGCATATATAGTTTCTTCGTTTGAAATATCACTAATGTTACCCTGGGAGGAGTGAGTTTTAGTCATTGATTTACTGAAAACCTAAATTTTTGTTTCTACACTACTATTTCATGACACAACATGACCGATAAAAAAGAGGTATCAAAAGATAAAAATGAATTTAATTATAATTAATGCATAAAAAACATTTCATTTGATGATTAACTTTTGTCAGTTGTCACTTTTGCAGCAGCAGTTGTTTTATTTTTTTATTTATATGAAATTTTCGATAAAGTCATACAAGTAAGAAACACCTTACAAAAAAGGGAAGAGCTCCACCACATCAGATAGTGTTGTTTGTGTAATTTATTTCAGGGGGCAAATAAATGAGCATTACATTTCATGTACTCATTTCATAAGTATATTTCAATATCTCATTAATAATGTGACATCAACATATTATTTCTGCAATAACTATTATAAATTATGCGTATAATCTACATTGATTCAAGACTCTCGGAAAGGAAGTCTTTGAAGGTCCTTCAGTGGAGAAATGAAAGACAAACAGTTGTGGCCAGGAGGAAAGGAAGGAGACTTTTGGGGCACTTTTAACCGGCTTTCACTTACGGTTATTCCTCAGTGCAATAGTAGGATTCCTGCGCCTCCACTGAGCTTAGATGACTTCATAAACCTTATCTATGAAATCATGACATTCAAAGCGACAATCTAATGGTGGTACCAGAGAAAGCAGATAGTTAAGTAAACAGGCTTGCTAAATCATAATTATACCAAGACAAAAAATTTATAAAAATCGCATTCAGAGTGGGTTAGAGCAGTAAAAAAATCGTCCCTAATGACTACACTAATAAATTTCAGAACACAATATTTTCCCTGGAAACCCTTATATCATTGAGGGTTGATAGAAATGGAAGTTAATGAGGGCTCATTGGTGCTGGAACATTTCCAAGAAATTTTAAAATGCATTTCTTTACCTGATTCCACAGAGGCTTACAGCTTTCCCATTATTTCCTTTGCTTAAAAAGCAATTCCGGAAAAAATTACCTGGTTGTAATACATAAAGATGAAACAATATTAAGTTCCGAACGTAATTCTGTCTGTATTAACCCTCTGGGACTTTGAAACGTTTGCCTTGTTAATCACTCCTGTAATTCCGTTATTTGTACAGCCAAAGCATCTGAAAAATTATTGTTTTTCTTAGAGATCGAGAGGCCGTGTTTGCCAGCTCAAG
>NC_061095.1:42383961-42389468 GCF_015104395.2 Macrobrachium nipponense | reverse complement strand
CTTGAGCTGGCAAACACGGCCTTTCGATCTCTAAGACTACAATAATTTCAGAGGCTTTGGCTGTACCTAACGGAATTACAGGAATAATTGACAAGGCAAACGTTTCAAAGTCCCAGAGGGTTAATACAGACATAATTACTTTCGGAACTTGATATTGTTTCATCTTTATGTAATACAACCAGGATCATTTTTCTCGGAAATTGCTTTTTAAGCGGAAATAATGGGAAAGCTGTAAGCCTCTGTGGAATCAGGTAAAAAATGCATTTTAAAATTTCTTGGAAATGTTCCAGCACCAATGAGCCCTCATTAACTTCCATTTCTATCAACCTTCAATGATATAAAGGTTTCCAGGGAAAATATTGTATTCTGAAATTTATTAGTATTGTCATTAGGGACGAATTTTTTACTGCTCTAACCAACTGTGAATGAGATTTTTATAAAAATTTTGTCTTGGTATAATTATGATTTAGCAAGCCTGTTTACTTAATTATCTGCTTTCTCTGGTAACAGCATTAGATTGTCGCATTGATTGTCATGATTTCATAGTTAAGGTTTATGAAAGTCTATCTAGCTCAGTGAGGCGCAGGAACCCAACTATTGCACTGAGGAATAACCGTAAGTGAAGGTCGGTTAAAAGTGCCCCAAAAGTCTCCTTCCTTTCCTCCTGGCCATGGCTGTTTGTCTTTCATTTCTCCACTGAAGGACCTTCAAGACTTCCTTTCCGAGAATCTTGAATCAATGTATATTATACGCATAATTTATAATAGTAATTGCAGAAATAATATGTTGATATCACATTATTATTAATGCGATATTGAAAAATATTTATGAAATGAGTACATGAAATGTAATGATCAATTATTTGCGCCCTAAAATAAATTAGACAAACAACAACATCTGATGTGGGGCTCTTCCTTTTTTTGTAAGAAGAAAACAACTGCTGCTGCAAAAGTGATAGCTATTAAAAGTTAATCATCAAATGTAATGTTTTGTATGCATTAATTATCTTTTGATACCTCTTTTATTCGATGATGTTGTGTCATGAAATAGTAGTGTAGAAACAAAAATTTAGGTTTTCAGTAAATCAATGACTAAAACTCACTCCTCCCAGGGTAACATTAGTATATTTCAAACCAAGAATCTATATATGCACAATGTTTGCCTCTTTTTATTCATATCTAGCAAAAGGTTTTAATGGTCCTTTTGCGAAACGTTACCAGGCTTTTCAAATTAAAGCTTTCGTCATTTCGAAAATACTTTTTCAGCCAGTGTGGACTTCCAATATTTGAACAGATCAGCCATAAAAAATGGGACAATAAATAAAATGAAAAATGCATGTTATTTGATAGCAAACAAATCACAAGGGGAAAGCCGATTGCAATTATTGTATTGTATAGATTATAGAAGAATGAAATCAAAAGAAACTATATTTTTTCTATTCTCTTCGGTCTGTTTTATTACAAGTAGTAGTCTGTTCTATCAAGAGTTAATTATTACTTCTATGCTCATTGAGGTTATTATACGCATTTATAAGCTCACTTATAACAAGGTCAATAATAACAATAACGATATATGTTTTATATGATTATAGCCTACGTTAATGGCCATTGAAAAGACTGGCCCTGGTTATCTTTCAAGCAACGTTGGGGTCCTTTAACCTCATCACTTTTCAAAGGCATCAACATTTCTGCTCATCCTTTATCAAAAGAACAATATGTTCCCACTGAAACAAACTTGATGAAGCTACTCCCTTTAGAAGATTTGGTAAAGTCCTTTGAAACAATGATTCCTGAAGTAACTGAAGTCGAACTTCATTTATCCTTTTCAATTACAAATTGTGACATCCCCAAAAATATTGAAGCATTCAAATTAGTTTCAAATTCAGGAATAGAGGACGATAATTGTAAGGAATTATTAAGAAAATACATATTTTTTTATCGTTGTATAGGATAACAAAATAGCATATTCTGGCTGATGCTTTCACGAGAGCTGCACAAAAAATAAGTCCCCAAAATGACGAAAAAGATTTTCAGTTAAGAGAAAGAGATGAATGGCTGCGTGTTAATAAGAACTGATAGATTGGACAGAAGACTCAGGTTTCAAGAAAGGAAATCAGACGTAGAACTTTGAATAGACAGGGACCAAAGGCATCGAAGATTGCATTGGTATTAGATATATAGCAATTTTTCGATTACCAACCAGCAAAGGAGCATTCTTATTCATGTTATCTAATTCAATTTTCAATCTTCCTTCCAATCGTTCTTTAGCAAATGGTTCCGTTTTATATAACTGAACGAAAAATAAATGAAAGCCACTCTGTGTATAAAACAGAGGAATAAACACACTGGCGATGAGACGCATGATACACGCAATGCCGCACATACACATACACATATACAATTTCATGAATGCTTACACAAACTCCCTCTCACACACAATCATGCTCTGAGATGAAGGCAATTATCCCCGATCTCTGACCGGTGCCTGAGATCCAAGCAACATCCCGCCACCTTAATTAGGGACAATAAGCTTGGAGAGCTTCACAAGATACTAGGTTTGAATCTCTCTCTCTCTCTCTCTGCCAATAGTCTATTTAGCAATCGTTTCCCAGAAGGGTTTCCTTCTTTCAGAGACCGTATAGCTATATAACAGCTATTTATCAGCTCCAAACGTCAATATGATTTATTTTCTAAATATCTTTATCCTTCAGAATCGCATTTCTATAAGCAAGTAGGGAAGAAGATTAGAGTCGGAGTGAGAGGGAAGTCTCGCTCATCTTTATCAAATATTTTGATGACACTGTGATACATCGGTATAATTGTCGCAAAACGAAGATAGCGGGATCCAAAGAGGTAACATATTTGCAAGTTTTCGGTGATATTTGTTTTTTGTAGGGCATCATTGTTGTGTTAAAAATCTTAGTAAAAGTATCATGAGTGAGTGTTACGCATTGTGTCTGCTAAGTCAAAGTTTGAGTTGCGTTTATTCGTGTGTTTGTACGTGAACGCATATCTGGGTGTAATTGATTTGCTCATAACTTTCTGACACATTTTTTAAGAAAGAGAAACTTCGGGAATTCTGCTTTGTAATAAAAAAGTTATGAAAAGACAACGAAGATGTTCGACTAGACTTTCAGTCCGTTACGCATTTGTTTATTTTTTCCAATTTCAATCTAATATTTCCAGAAAAGAAAATGTATATTGAAAGCTATCTGGCGCAGTCACATGCAAACACAAAGGTAAAGAAACGCATGCATAGCCCAATAACAATTAATGGTGCTTGCTATTATATTCTGAGTTTATTGCACCTTATCCAAATAGACCCAGCTGAAACCAATAGAATATTTCTTCAAAAAGTAAATCACATATTCTTAATTTTATTTACTTGTAACGTCAACATTGCTATATTTTCAGAAATAATTTTATATTTATCATTTAACTTTAACTGCAAACTTTAACTATGAAAAATAAAAATAAAAACTACAATTTTGATTTTGATTCGTGAACAACATTATGGAATCACAAATAGTACATAAAATGTATTTCCGTTGCAGCGAGATTTTGTACTTCTTAAAAATGTGAAAAAAGTTTAGAAATAATTATTTCCACTGAAATATGTTCCGTCGAAAAACATTGCGCCATAATATTTGCTATATATAGTAATAAATCTTTGGCGGGTTCTCCATTTCTGAATGAGCAGAAGCCCTGAAAATGTATTAATGTCATTAATATACGTTTATCATTGCATTAAGAAATAATTACACAACACTTGTTGCATTTAATAAAGTGTTTAAAAGCATAAAGATAAATAAAAGAAAGTCATACAAACAATACGCAGCAAAGTATCTCTATATACCTAAAGTTCCTTCTTATAAGATCAGCTGGTGGAACGGTCTTAACATTATAAACCGTCAAGGTAGTTGGCGGTTAGTAAAGACCGGTCATGCAGAGGATAAAAAGACCCCAACTTTGCTCCTTTTTTACTCTGAAAATATGCAACCGACAGAGATGAAACTCTGCTTTAGAGGCGTTCTACTAAAGTCTCTAAAGAGGGAAAGAAAGAAGAGAGAGAGAGAGAGAGAGAGAGAGAGAGAGAGAGAGAGAGAGAGGAGCAACTTTCATAAACAAAGCAACTAGGTAAATTAGGTCGAAGCACATGAGATATCTTTCAGACAAAACTCGAGTCTTCTCTTGACGCTCAAAAGAAATACCCTTTGTGTGCGCATTATTCAAGATCAAAGATGATGCTTTTGCAACACGAACAGAATTGATGTTGGTTGTGTTTACATTTGTTTTTCAATCGGACTTTTCCCCGGTTGTGTGTGCTCTGCAATGCATCCTCTTGGATGGAGAGACTTAAAATGAAAACTGGAATTCTCCATCACCGAGAACGTCGCTTCTTTCTTCATATAAACTGCTAATGTATCCTTCGACTTAGTAACGGCAAACATGGATAGACATCTAACCGGAAATTAGTTGTTTTGAAAGTATAAGAGGAAATGGATGACGGTTAGTAAAAACTTAAATTTCTATTTCCGTTGCCTGTTTTATTTACAGACTTTCGTTAAAACAGCACTCGTACGCACAGGAAAGACGTCAACCATAACTTGAAATAGAACAAAGGGTAGTTCCAAAGACCAAATTTATGTCTTTCATTTCAATATGTGTTAATTCTGTCCATTCACTAATATATATCATGCTAATTAAAGCAGGCTGATCTGTCTCGCATGGGGGAATAAGCGGTCAAAATCAACCACACCTGTATCGTCGTGAAAATACACGCACACACGAACACACATTCTAATCTCTAATATAAAGCGAAAGATGAATCGCTCACTACTTATATTTTAACGCTTTCATGTCTTTCACCGGGACATCAGAACTTTCTTTTGCTAACGAAAAATGTAATAAAACTTTAAATTACTTTATCATTCTTGAGTCAAATAAACAAAACACCTGAAATCCGGATATATTTTACCACCTTGATCTCGCAACCTCCTGTTGACAGTAATAGATCCGGAAACCCACTCACTCCACCTCAGGCTTCTTCACTACTTATTACAAAAATGATTTATTTAGTCAGTAACATTTTTGCATTACAATTATTATGTTCATTATCATTCTTACATCTTCTACATACTCATGAATATTAATTTATACATATACGGTAGAGTGCTGGTATGTAAATTAATGTATTATTAAAATTTCTATAATTTTGGCTTGCAGTTGCCTTATCCTTATGTCTTTTATTTCCCCTCCAAAAATATGTTTGGATTTATTTTTTTGCAATCTCCTATTCTCAAATGTTTTGATTTGAAACCAACGTAAAAATAAGTCTTTTTCTTTGCTCTGGAAAAAACAAAATGACTGCGTTTGAGTGAGGAAAGTTTCTTTATCATGAAGTGACTCGATCTATTCAGCTATTTTCTTTTTATCTAAGTTACTAATGGGACAATAAGGTCACGGATATACAAGTGTTTGTATATCAGCCTCTTCTGTTGGATGTTC
>NC_061095.1:42376461-42378961 GCF_015104395.2 Macrobrachium nipponense | reverse complement strand
GCTAATGTATAGGCTGGTTATTCATACCAATTATAACCAAATATTTTCGGTTTATAGGAGAAATTGCCATTTGCATGACAGTTCCTTAGATACTAGTTCCTCGTTGGACGGGTCGGTTACGTGCTCGACTACCTATCTCAAGCTCCGGGTTCGAATCCCCACTCTACCAACACGGAATCAGAGGAATTTATTTCTGATCATATAAATTCATTACTCGATGTGGCTCGGATCCCACAGTAAGCTGTAGATCCCGTTGCTAGGTGACCAATTGTTCCTACCCACGCAAAAATATCTAATCCTTCGGGCCATCCCTAGGAGAGCTGTTAATCAGCTCAGTGGTCTGGTAAAACTGAGATATACTTAACTTTTTCCTAAGATACTGGCATCCAAATGTCAAGAAAATCTAAAACAAAAAATTTGGCAAAAAACTACTATTCCATTGCGAAAAAATGCATTCAGAGTATTGAACGAGGAGTAAAAAATTAAGTCTATTACTTTGTCATCCCGAAGCCAAGATGAAAATTATTGTTCCAGTTTACAAAAGAAACAAATCATTTCTTCAAGAAAGAAAACGCTATCGGCCACTGCATAAAAGGGACAGAGAATTTTTCCCACAAATATTTTTGGAGAAGAAGAGAGCAGGTTCATGTAGTACGACCCAAATCTTCTCTAATATTAAAAGTACCCTGCAAATAACGTTTATTGTAATATCCTTTGCTTCTCGAATGGTGCGGAGGCCGATGTTAATCAAAGCTTTAATTTTCATATGTGAGATTATTTTCACCCTGGACAATTAATGTAAATAAACATGCCCTACATGTATACTAGAATCATGGTTTGCCAGTAAAAGTGAATTTTTAAGAAAATTACCTCTCTGAAGTGTACCTCAACATTCATCCGGTCTACAGAGACTCTCTAGACATTGGGTTGACTACTATGACCGGAAGTAAGTATTTAATACTCATTTAGACAAGTATTATTATGATTATTATTGTAGTTGTTGTTGTCACTTAAAAATTCGTGTTTGAGAACTATTTGTAAGATTGACAACTGATTTTGTATCAGGTCTTTAAAAACTCATCCCAAATCCTACTATTTAATCGTCTTTTTAATCGGCATATGTTTTAACGTGATCGTGCTTTATACGTTGTCCTTATTGCTGTTATTACTGGCGATTTGTCACCTGAATTCAGTTAAAATAATGTCAGCCGCTAATGCCAGATATGAAAGCCGACGGAGGATCTGGACAGAAAGTGACTGTGTCTGTGGTACTGGTATATATGACATCCTAAATACTAACTCTCTCTCTCTCTCTCTCTCTCTCTCTCTCTCTCTCTCTCTCTCTCTCTCTCTCTCTCTCGTAGAAACGTCATACAGAAAAATAACTCGAACTCCTACTTTGCAAAACACTTTGACCTTTGTACGAATTCCGGTTTACACAAAACATTTTCCTAAAATATAGCGTTGTCTTGTTTTGAATGTTTTGTACGGATAAGGCCGAAGGCCAAAGGTGTGAGATGATGCTTATAATTATCGAAAAAACGGCAGCTCTTATTTGCATCCAATCAGCAACTAAGGAAATGACAACTAGACTAAATAATAAATAACATTTATTATATATCCTAACATCTCATAGGATTTAAAACAGTAATAGTTATTTTGGAATGAATGCCCTGACTTCATTCTTCAAGTTCAAATTTGCTTTGCAAGCTGCATTCAATATTATAGGCTACTGCCAATGTGCAAGTCATACTGTAAAGAGCTGTATTGCATGACAGGATTCGTGTTGATGAGCATTCTATCCTCTGAATGGCACAGGGCGTATGAATTTCATTTGACATGGTCATATTAATACTGGGCATATATAACTGTACACCTTACAACTCTACCTACCTACCTTCATCAGATATATATCTATATATAATATATATATATATATATATTATCTATATATATATATATATATAATCTCTATATATATATAATAGATTATATGATATATATCTATATATATTATATCATATATATAATAGATATATATAATATATATATATTATATTATATATATATATATATATATATATATATATATATATATATATATCTATATCTATATATCTATATAGATATATATATATATATATATTATATATATAATATAATATATATATATATATATTATATATCTATATATATATATCTATATATATATATATATATATATATATATATATATATAATAATATAATTATCTAATATCTATCCTCGATATATCTATATATATATATATCTATATATATATATATATATATATAATATATATATATATCTATATATATTATATATATCTTCTCTATCTCTCTATAATATCTATGATATATATATATATATATATTATATATATATATATATATATATATATATATTATATATATCTAATGAGTATATATATATAGATATATAATATTATCTATAGATATATAGATATTATAGATATATC
>NC_061095.1:42365218-42373461 GCF_015104395.2 Macrobrachium nipponense | reverse complement strand
CAGATTGAGAGGTGTCCACCCACTCCTTGCTATGTTACATTCTCGTCGTAAACCACGTCTCATCGACATACACTACTTCTCTTCCTTCATCACGATGTTGCTGGAGGGATCGTAGAGCATCAACTCGGCGGCAAACGACGTCCAAAGTTTCTTTCCTTAGGTACATTTTCCCGCTGGGATGTTTTGTACTGGAAACCCATGTTATGGAGGATTCGCCATACTGCCTTCTCGGATGTTTCTTCAGGAATGATATTTAGCATTTTAAGTTTTCTTCTTCCGCTAAAGTGGCAATAGTGAAAAAATCGCTTAGCACAAATATGCTGTGCACATGTTTCCTAATGGAACCAACGGTGAAGTTGTCAAAAGTCCAGAGGCGACGTATTTGATGATGCAGGTGGTGTTTCAGGTGGATGAGGATTCTGTCCACGGTTCACCAACACTCGGACAGCGTTCGGAGTCATTCCCATAGCATCAGCAAACTCGTTCACATGGCCTATAGGAAAAAAAAAATAATTACATATAAATAATAAAAATAAAAAAAAGATTTATATATATATATATCTATATATATATATATATATATATATATATATATATATATATATATATATATATATATATATATATATATTATGGCTATAGCAGTATATATTGCAATATATCATACTTATTAAAGTCATACTTTTCTTACCGATTTATACTAATTTTCAGGCGGTTTCTTTCTTTCTCTCTGTTGTAAATGGTGAAGAGTTTCAGCGCAATTGTAGTTTTGCAATGGCGAGGACAAAGCAACTATTTGCCATGACTAAAGTCGAATCTATATGAAATAGTTCAGAGCTATTACTACAACTGCTTGCCGATGATTACCTTGGATGTACTAAAAGGGCTCTGAGGTAGGAGTCGAAGTCGGTGAAATTATTTCTGAATCCTGCTCCAGTCTTGCCCCAATAACATCATTCCAAATATAAAACTCTCTCAAGGAAAAAAATTTGTTTTCTATTTCTACGAATGTTTTTATTTTATTTTATTTTATGTTTTTTTTTTTTTAGTCGCAATCGAAAATTTGTAGGAGTCCGATTAGAATATCTCTCAGTGCGATTCCACACCCATGTTTTAAACCTCTTCTATTGTTATTCGATAATTTGTGTTAACCATCTAATCATTATCTACCACCATAAAACATTTTATTGCTCTTCGGGCTCATTTTATATGTGCAGTACACAGTCTTTCCTACAGGGGATTTACTCGGTAGCCTAATAACAAGGGGTGGGAATGAAGGAAAGAAGGCAAGAATTAAGGAGGTGAGTACTAGGATAGCCATATGTAAACACCGAAGGAGGGTTGGGGGAACCTCTGCGTCACAGTTTACGTCATTAAGTACCACTTCTTCGAAACGCTCTGAAGGAGTGGGAAGAAGTTTCCTCTTTTTTCTAAGAGTAAACGGCTTAATTAAGGCACATCTGTCAATTCATTGTACACCAAAAATTAGGCCAATGTTTGAAACATTCATTTGCTGTAGTTTCATGGAAATTCAAAAGCCGGTTTGTTAGATATTTGGGAAAAACACTATTACACGGCCTCTGGAAACGATAGTAGCTCACGCAAATACAAGGGTACAGAAGTGGCGTGTGAATTCAATCCAGTCGCCAACTGCGTAATGTATATAATGACTTCAATGGAATGGGCAGTTCGTGTAAGTGAAGGGCAGTTCGTGTAAGTGCCTTGTTTGGTCCCACACACCACTTCTGTAACTTTGTATTTGGCGTGAGCATGTTTTCTTCCTGGCTCTGCAATCCTTTCCATGGTCATTCAGCTGTCATGCTGTAGACAAAAAACATAATATAGTATATATATATATATATATATATATATATATATATATATATATATATATATATATATATATATAATTATTATATATATATATAGATATATGTATATATATATATATATATATATATATATATATATATATATATATATATATAATATATATATATATCTGTATATTGTCATTGTTATTTGCCACTGCTACTAAACAACAACCTCACAAACGCTGATAAAAATGGGACGGGCACCGAATTCATTATTTTCCTCCCATTCCTGTTTCATTATTTCCAGGAGTTGCTCATTACGATAAAGAAAGAAATGAACAACGTCTAAGAGATACAATATAAGTTCAAAAGTATTATCATGAAAATTGTCGTCGATGTCGTTTCTAAAGTTGATTCTTAAAGTTATGCAGTTATCATCATTTTTATGGAAAGACCATTTATTATGGAAGAAAGATTGTATGCTTACTTACTTTACCTCATCAGAAAGGAGTAAGGAGACATTTACTATATACGGAATGTGATAACATTTGCAAACGTCTTAAACCGTAATACAAAACACGCGTTATGTACAAATGTAATTTTTTGAAGATTTACATGCAGACAGCGTTCCTATTGAATGTGTCATGCTTCGAAGTTTTTTTTTTTCACAATTTATGAGTAACTACAATAGAATGATGCCGAATAAAATGATAACTCGATGTAAATGTCAGTGTTAAGATTTTATCATTCATGGAGAATGGTATGGATAGTTAGAAGTATCTATTCAAGTCCAGGTTATAGATGCAATTATTCGACAGCATTTGCTCAACATTGTTCTTTGACGATTCTTCAAAACAAAACAAGTTGAATGCGAGGTGAATATCATCCAGCATATGTACTACCTATTTGTGGTGAATAGTAATAGAGGATTTTATCCCTCGATGTTAGTTATCATCTTTATTAAGAAGCAAAGAGACATTTTACTCTATCTTTGATTTCTGTAACTTCATTTTTATAAGCAAACCTCCTGCTTACATCTGTGGGAATTAACCTCTGATTCCAAGGCAGTACATTAACAATACTCTGCTACTATAAAGACATCATTTTAAGACGCCGGAAGGTAATTAAGATATTAATTTTATCACTTTTATTAATATTATCAGGAGAATGTGACAAGCGTTTAATTAATGACCTAAATCTAATGGTATAGCGCAAGTTGTAACATTATAGCCATTTACAATGAATATTGCAGAATCTTAAGGAATTCCCTTTCTAGAATTTTATTCACGCTGCTCTCATTACTGAAACGAGTTAGGATGACAGAGGTAGTTTTCAACGATTGAAAGGGACCGGGCCATAATAATCTTCAATCATTATATGTTGCTTTCTGATAGACACTGATGTCAACCTTTAGATAGTCCACCAGCTATTAGTAGAATTCGGTCTTTTCTGTAATTTCAAATCGCTCCACTGATGTCCCAATAAACAGAGCAAAGGATAATATTCCATAATCTTTAAGCTCTCCGGCAACATAAAAAAAAATCTCCACTGATATTTTTGTCAAATGCAATTGACCATGAGCAAAATCTCTTATCCCTCAAAGGTTGGAACTAAATTCAATACTCGCTGGCAACAGAGGTTTTTGCTTATTCTGGTTATAAGTCATGCTTATCCCCAAAACGGTCCATAATCGATGTCTACGATGCCTGTATGTACGTAGTATGTGTGTGTGTCTGTGTTTGTATAAAGATATTTATTGTAGGCAACGCTTAATAGCTTCAATTAAACATCTCCAAACAGGGTGCCTTTTATTTCCTAAATTACATCAAAATGAAGACCAAAAAATATCACAATTGTTTTCCTCCCTTTAATTTCACAAAATAGCAGCGAAGAGGAATCCGCTCTCGAGGGAATGCCTCAGAGTTCTTGTTTTCCAGCGAAATGTCACACGTTTTACCAACTTTCACTATCCCAGGTCTCGCCTCCATTTTGACAGTATTCTTTGTTTCTTCTTCTGCATGATGTTTGCCAATAAATGCACGTTTTTCAACTAGTTACATAATTTTTTAAATCATTAAAGGTTTTGATATTTTTATGGGCTGGGGGATGCGTTCGTTAATCTACCGATAACGCTTTTTTCAGTTCATATGTCCTTTACCATTAATTTAATATACCAGTAAGTCAAGTATTTAATTTTTCTGTTCCAGCTAAATATTTCTTCATATCTGTTGACGTCTTCCTCAGGACAGAATGACTCTTCTCTTGTTTCATGAGAGTTAAAGACAAAGTCTTATAATCGTATCGCATATTATGAAATAGCATCAGTAAATTCGGCTATTCGCTTTGTCGTTAATGATTCCACGCTGGATTGAAATTTGGGCATTGCTAGTTAGTTGTCTTTCTATATTAAAATGTTGTCTATCTTAACATTTATCTTCGCCCCATGGAGTAAATTATAGGATGATGGTTTTCATAAATGATAGAAAGTGCCCTTTTATGAAGAAATTGGGGTTTGCATTAATGTTGTGGATGTTTTCTTATTATTTTATAAATCTCCTAAAAATGTCATTCGCTCAGTCTCTCCACTCGAACCATGCTGATACCTAATGGATCTGAATTTGGAAGTCAACAAAACACAGTCGTCTAAAAGACACTCGTATATCTCACATTCATGAAGCTATGTAGTCTTATTTTAATCCTGGCAGGTCTCTTTTGAATGAATACAAACGACTTTACAGTAAAAAAAAACTGTATTACTGCACTGACAGAATCCATCACACGAACACACACGCGGAGAAACACATCTCGAGAGAAAATAGATGTGGTTTCCTCTGTTGCAGATTTGAATCAGTAAAGGACACTGGTGTTTTTCTTGGGATGGAAAGTACCTGAAATTAATTGAAGATTTTTTTGCAGACTACTACTTCGCGAATATAATTGATTTTTTGGATCAGTATCATTAATTAACTGGCATCGTCCAAAAATAGTCTATGATACTTCAAGTAAACGAAACTTTTATTTTGAAGGTCATGATTTTACCTTCGTAAATTCATATGGGCGAAGAATTTTTATTCAAAATCAACAAGAAAATCTACAAAACGTTCTGAGTTTCGTCGCTGAAAAAGAGCTGGTAACTGGAGAGGATAATCAAGATAAGAAAATGCCTTGATGTTCTGTGGACTTCAGCCTCTTCAGCGGTGACGATGGGAGCTGAGAAGGACGTTTTTAAAGGTTTTATTCTTAATTGAGGGATTTTGGTGAAAGAAAACAAGTTTTGGAGGACTAAGTGGGAGACTCCAACAAATAATTGGAATACCAACATTTTGAAGATTTTCGCTAGTTAAGTTTCTTAATTTAAACTTGAACTCTTGCTTTGAATATGTATTTGTTTATATATTCCTTTAAATGTACACAACAGCTATTTCCTTCTGTCTCATATTCAAATGAAACTAAACAAAAGTTTCAGAAACGAAACAGTATTTCTCATTAATTGATAAAATTTATCGAAAACAGCAAGAGAGGAAACAAATCTACGTTAGAAAATTTATTCTTTCAATTAACAAACACGCGAAAAAATTTAATTATTTTTATTAGAGAAGGATTAATAAAGGTCAAAGAAACTTGACCCACGTAAAATACAACTTATTTTCTGTAAAGGTCATGAAGTGACATTAAAAAATCACATAATTTTGTTTATGTAGTACCCAAATATTCCTGAATATTTTAGCAACTAGACCAAGATACGTAATTCATTGCTGATGTTTCCAAAAGGATACCCGGTTGTTTCCTCCCATATGGATGGATGTTGTGTCTCTCCTGGTCATGTCACGTCTTTGATCGATGACTTGCGGGGCTCAGGTTTAAGGATCTTCAACAGAACGTAATAATTTCAGAGAAGAATAAATGAAGTCTCTGACCAAAAACTAATTGTTTCCTGTCTTTTAGGATCCTGAGTGATTACACCAATGTCTTCAAAGAAGTCTGTTCGTTGATATAATACCAACTTCATGTTTATTCAATGGTTCTCTCACGGTACAATTACAGACTGGCTATCAAAAAAAGGTTATTATTATTATTATTTTGTTTTGCTTATTTATTTAATAATTTTTTTTGTCTATCACAGTTCTTCAATTCGACTGGGTGGTATTTATAGTGTGGGGTTCCAGGTTGCATCCTGCCTCCTTAAGAGTCAATCACTTTTCTTACTATGTGCGTCGTTTCTAGGATCACACTCTCCTGCATGAGTCCTAGAGCTACTTCAGCCTCTAGTTTTTCTAGATTCCTTTTCAGAGATTTTGGAATCGTGCCTAGTGTTCCTATGATTATGGGTACAATGTCCACTGGCATATCCCATATCCTTCTTATTTCTATTTTCAGGTCTTGATACTTATCCATTTTTTTTCCTTCTCTTTCTCTTCAACTCTGGTGTCCCATGGTATTGCGACATCAATGAGTGATACTTTCTTCTTGATTTTGTCAATCAACGTCACGCCTGGTCTATTTGCACGTATCACCCTATCTGTTCTGTTACCATAAACCCAGAGGATCTTTGCCTAATCGTTTTCTATCACTCCTTCAGTCTGGTGCTCGTACCACTTATTACTGCAAGGTTTCTTGCACAGGCTCCAGTGGAGGGCTTTTGCCACTGAAACATGCCTCTTTTTGTACTGGTTCTGTGCAAGTGCCGGACATTCGCTTGCTATGTTATTTCCATCTATCGTTCCTTGAACATATCTGGTTCCTTGGGCCTGATCTTGTGTCGCTGTTATCATTCCTTCAATTTCCTTCTTGAGCTCTCATGTGTCATTGCTGGCTTGTTCTTTAGTCTATCTCATGTTTTGTCCATGCATTGGTTTGTTGTGCCAGTCCTCTGTTCTGTTTGTCACTCTCCTGTCTCTGTATATTTCTGGTTCTTCGTCTACTTTTATCAGTCCTTCTTCCCAAGCACTCTTGAGCCACTCGTCTTCACTGGTTTTCAGATATTGCCCCAGTGCCCTGTTCTCGATGTTGACACAGTCATCTATGCTTAGTAGTCTTCTCCATCCTTCCTTTCATGTTATATATAATCTGTCCGTATTTGCTCTTGAGTGTAATGCTTTGTGTATTGTCATATGTTTCCTAGTTTTCTGGTCTATGCTGCGGAGTTCTGCCTTCGTCCATTCAACTATTCCTGGCACTGCTCATGTGTTTATGGCTTTTCATATTTCCGGCATTGAGTTTTGACTTGAGTATCGCCTTGAGTCTCTGTATATTCTTTCCTGATCGTGTCCTTCATCTCTTGGTGTTTTATATCCTCTCCTTCCATTATTCCCAGGTATTTGTATCCTGTCTCATCTATGTGTTTGATGTTGCTCCCATCTTGTAGCTTTATGCCTTCAGTCCTTGTTACTTTGCCCTTTTGTATGTTAACTGAGGCACATTTTTCTATTTCAAACTCCATCCTGATGTCCCCAGATACGATCCTTACAGTCTGCATTAGGGTATCTATTTCCTTGATGCTATTACCATACAGCTTGGTGTCGTCCGTGAACATCAGATGGTTAATTTTGTTGCCTCTTTTCTTGAGTTGGTACCCAGCATCCATTTTCTGCAGTTCTTTTGTCATGGGAATCATGGCCACTACGAAAAGTAGTAGGGACAGTGAGTCGCCCTGGAAGATTCCACTCCTGATATTAACCTCTGCTAGTCTTATTCCAGAGCTTGTAAGTATTGTATTCCAGTTGCACATTGTATTTTTGGGGGAGTTGATAGTGTTTTCCTCTGCCACATATAATTTCAGGCATTTTATTAGCCATGTGTGTGGTATCATGTTGAAGGCTTTCTTATAGTCAATCCATGTCATGCTTAAGTTGGTTTTCCTTTTCCTACTGTTCTTCATTACCATTTAGTCTATCAGGAGCTGGTCTTTTGTGCCCCTACACTTCTTTCTGCAGCCTTTCTGTTGGTGGGGATGGTGTTTGTCTCCTCTAGGTAGTTGTATAGCCTTTCACTGATGATACCTGTTAGTAACTTCCACATTATTGGTAGGCAGGTGATAGGCCTGTAGTTACTGGCTATATTTCCCTTACTCTTGTCTTTTTGTACTAAGGATGCTCTTACTATGGTCATCCATTTGGGTGCATGGTGATTTGTGATACAATGCTGGAGTTGTTCTGCTATTCATGGGTGTAGAGCCTTGAAGTTTTTGAGCCAGTACCCATGGACTTCATCGGGACCTGGGGCTTTCCAGTTTGGTATTTTCTTTAGTTGGTGTCTGACTGTGTCTGTCGTGATCTATGAATCTTTGTTTTTTTTCTCCCTGTTTCTTCTTCCTTGATTTCCTGGAGCTATATTACTTAGTTTGGCTTCGGGTATTTTTTGGTGGTTGTCTTCCCCTCTTAGTTGGCTGTATAGTCTTTTCTGGTTCGTTCCGAATATTTTGCTCTGTTA
>NC_061095.1:42322718-42360218 GCF_015104395.2 Macrobrachium nipponense | reverse complement strand
CATGGCGATCAGTAAAATGCTAATATTAGAATTACTGTAAAACATTCCGAATGACTAAAAACTTATTCTAAAACTTAATGGCAAGCTGTGTTGAGTATTAACGGCAACGTATGATTAATGCTTTGAAGAACAATAGATATAATTCTGAGTTAATCGTACAAATGGAAGGCTCAGTTACAACTATTAGAACCAGAATTTTGTTGATGGGTTATGCTGTCATTGGGAAAAATATTCGCTATGATATTAATATTTTTTAACTAGAGACAATATACAATAATTTACAATTTTAATTGTATTACATTCAGAATTTTATCAAAGTTGACTTAAATATACCGGAATTAAAAAAATAAAGTTAGCGTGTACCTTTCACAAATATTATTTGTTTTTCAATGTTAATATTTTTCTGTAGTTACCCATATAAGATTTTATCAGTATATATCTATTTTTCATTATCCTTGATGTTATAAACCGTCTAAAGACATCAAACGTCTTCATCTTTTATTCCTGCTTTGTGGGCTAGCCAAATTCCAACAACATAATGACAAATCAAGATTACATCAGTGTTCCAGTTCTTTTTTGAATGTACTTCAAATTCCAATTTTGAAATTTTCAGTAAACTTTTCGTCTTGATGTTACACAATTTATCTAATAAATCACGAAAGAATGAACCAGTTTCTTGTTACACTTACAGAAATACATCAAATGCATCACATTTTCTGGTTCTTTGCAATTTTTATAATAAATTTACTGTTAATATTTTCCCAAATAGTTTTCCATTCACATAAAGGGTATTTCTCTTCAATATTTTTGTTGAATTTTTCATCTCTTGATAAAAAACATATTGATAATTTTAGAGTTCAAATTTGGGTAGTTTTCCATCTTCATTAGATCATCATAGTATGAGGAGGATATAGTGTCTATATCTGTTATATTTTGTTCAATTATTATTCATTAGGCGATTAGTAAGGAAATGAAAGCTTTGCTGCCATGTTAACTAAGCCATGAATAATGTATTTCATATTTCCTGCAAACTAAGATTATGTTTATCTCGTGCTGGAAGCACTCATTCATAATCATCCCGAGAATTAAACCCTTGAGTTCAATTTGCAGTTTCATGTTTGCACTGCCAAGAACATCCACACTTTATTAGTACAAACATATGCGTCTAACTCACGGTGTCGTTCTGGACCGAATCCAATGCAAATGGTGGTGGTTATTAGTCTGAATCATAAGTAAATACAGCAATGTCGTTTTCACTTAATTCACCAACGGACGAAGTTAGTCCTTCTGCATATAGATATAAATACTTCCTTTGACAACCTTTATTCATTCCTTTGCAAAGTGTTGCAAATCATTTTATGTTTTGCAACATAACCAATTTGCTCACTCATAAAAAAAAGGGGCACATTTCCTTTTTATTTTCCTCTTCGTTTGGAATTTCGAAAAATTATTGTTCAGGCGAAATCCCCAATTTGCGCGCCGTTGTTATTTTCACATATCTCAGTGAGAGAGGTAGCTTAAAATATCTCTCTCTCTCTCTCTCTCTCTCTCTCTCTCATTTCGCATGTAATATTAGCTAAAATAAATTGAAAATGGTCATCGCACTGTAGTTAAATATCGTTCTCATTTCGGCAGCTTGCTAATGTATAGGCTGGTTATTCATACCCAATTATAACCAAATATTTTCGGTTTATAGGAGAAATTGCCATTTAAATGACAGTTCCTTAGATACAAGTTCGTCGTTGGACGGGCCGGTTACGTGCTCGACTACCTATCTCAAGCTCCGGGTTCGAATCCCCACTCTGCCAACGCGTAATCAGAAGAATTTATTTCTGTTGATAGAAATTAATTACCCGATGTGGCTCGGATCCCACAGTAAGCTGTAGATCCCGTTGCTAGGTGACCAATTGTTCCTAGCCACGCAAAAATATCTAATCCTTCGGGCCATCCCTAGGAGAGCTGTTAATCAGCTCAGTGGTCTGGTAAAACTGAGATATACTTAACTTTTTCCTAAGATACTGTCATCCAAATGTCAAGAAAATCGAAACAAAAAAATTGGCAACTAACCACTATTCCATTGCGAAAAAATGCATTCAGAGTATTGAACGAGGAGTAAAAATTAAGTCTATTACTTTGTCATCCCGAAGCTAACATGAAAATTATTGTTCCAGTTTACAAAAGAAACAAATCATTTCTTCAAGAAAGAAAACGCTATCGGCCACTGCATAAAAGGGACAGAAAATTGTTCCCACAAATATTTTTGGAGAAGAAGAGAGCAGGTTCAAGTAGTACGACCC
Organism: Macrobrachium nipponense; assembly: GCF_015104395.2. Classification (NCBI taxonomy): domain Eukaryota; kingdom Metazoa; phylum Arthropoda; class Malacostraca; order Decapoda; family Palaemonidae; genus Macrobrachium; species Macrobrachium nipponense. The sequence continues at coordinate 42,357,921 of NC_061095.1, read as the reverse complement.
AAATCTTCTCTAATATTAAAAGTACCCTGCAAATAACGTTTACTGTAATATCCTTTGCTTCTCGAATGATGCGGAGGCCGATGTTAATCAATGCTTTAATTTTCATATGTGAGATTATTTTCACCCTGGACAATTAAAGTAAATAAACATGCCCTACATCTATACTAGAATCATGGTTTGCCAGTAAAAGTGAATTTTTAAGAAAATGAGCTCTCTGAGGTGTTCCTCAACATTCATCCGGTCTACAGAGACTCTTTAGACAGCGGGTTGACTACTATGACCTGCAGTAGGTATTTAATATTCATTTAGCCAAGTATTATTATGATTATTATTGTTGCTGTTGTTGTCACTTAAAAATTCGTGTTTGAGAACTATTTGTAAGATTGACAACTGATTTTGTATCAGGTCTTTAAAAACTCATCCCAAATCCTGCTATTTAATCGTCTTTTTATTCGGCATATGTTTTAACGTGATCGTGCTTTATACGTTGTCCTTATTGCTGTTATTACTGGCAATTTGTCACCTGAATTCAGTTAAAATAATGTCAGCCGCTAATGCCAGATATGAAAGCCGACGGAGGATCTGGACAGAAAGTGACTGTGTCTGTGGTACTGGTATATATGACATCCTAAATACTAACTCTCTCTCTCTCTCTCTCTCTCTCTCTCTCGTAGAAACGTCATACAGAAAAATAACTCGAACTCGGACTTTGCAAAACACTTTGACCTTTGTACGAATTCCGGTTTACACAAAACCTTTTCCTAAAATATAGCGTTGTCTTGTTTTGAATGTTTTTTACGGATAAGGCCGAAGGCCAAAGGTGCGAGATGATGTTTATAATTATCGAAAAAACGGCAGCTCTTATTTGCATCCAATCAGCAACTAAGGAAATGACAACAAGACTAAGTAATAAATAACCTTTATTATATATTCTGACAACTCAGAGGATTTAAAACAGTAATAGTTATTTTGGAATGAATGCCCTGACTTCATTCTTCAAGTTCAAATTTCCTTTGCAAGCTGCATTCAATATTATAGGCTACTGCCAATGTGCAAGTCATACTGTAAAGAGCCGTATTGCATGACAGGATTCGTGTTGATGAGCATTCTATCCTCTGAATGGGGTTAAAGCTTAGTGGCACAGGGCGTATGAATTTTATTTGACATGGTCATATTAATACTGGGCATATATAACTGTACACCTTACAACTCTACCTACCTACCTTTATCAGATATATATCTATATATATATAATATATATATATATATATATATATATATATATATATATATATATATATATATATATATATATATATATATATATAGATATATATAGATATATATATATATATATTATATATATATATATATATATATATATATATATATATATATAAATATTAATATATATAATCTATATATATATAATATCTCTATAATACATATCTCTATTAATAATATATATATAGATATTAATTAAGATATATATATATACTATATAGATATATATATATATTATATAATAATATGATATATATTTATATATATATATTATATATTATAATATATTATTATATATATAATATAAATATATATATATATACATATCTAATAATATATATATTATAGAGATATATGATAGAGATATATAATATATATATATAATATATATATATATATATATATATAAATATATATAATTATATAGTTATATTTATATATATTTATATCTATATATATATCTATATATATATATATTACTGCGTATATAATGTATCATGTTTATAGTACTGCTTGAAGAACATTGAGTATTTTGACTTCCGTTGACATAACAAGATACGTCTTAATTTCTTTTCTTTTATTTCACAATAATTTTAGAATGTTATGTAGAATGATGCTACGAATATACCGGTTAATTAATGTAAATTACTAAGCAATCAAGCTGTTAAATCATTCTCTTATTTACTCCTTGTCAAATCATAGTTAGTGACAACAGCAAAGACGTATTTACTAATTTCCTCTTTGCAAATAACTGGAGAATGAAACAAACAGGGTAAAAGTTGCTTCATTCTCAATGAATAAAATCAACTCCCCAAAATCAAAAGCAAATTTTGAATGACTTACTGCTGGTGCTCGTAAGATACTACTGCTTTCTGGATGCAAGGTCTGATTTTTAGTTGCATTTTACTTCTTCACTCAGCTCCTTCTGATTTCATGTACGGTATAGTAAGCAGATTTTCACTCTCGAAAGGCATTTGTTCAGTTAAGAGGTCTTGCATAATATTGTCATTGCTGCCTTGGTTCAGTTAGTCTGGACGATATGTGTAAGCTTGTGTTTTTTCATTTATCGAATTTAGCCTTTCCCACTTGAGATAAATATACAAATTGTGAGATGTCAGTCGTGTCATCAGTCTCTCTCTCTCTCTCTCTCTCTCTCTCTCTCTCTCTCTCTCTCTCTCTCTCTCTCTCTCTCTATCCTTGAATTCAAAATCAACCAAAAGCCGATCACAGAATCTTTCCACATAATCCTTCTATTGTTATATGGATACAAGATAAAGAGGAATCAGAACACAAGAAAAGAGGAATTAAATAAGTCAGGATACAAGATAAATCAGGATACAAGATTAAGAGGAATTAGATAAATAGACAAATATCGTCTGGGCAGCACGCGATGAATGCGGTACTAAGTTCTCGCATATAGAACGTGTCTAGGTTTGGCAATCAGATGGAAAGAATGTATGTAATAGCAATAACAGCATTGCAGAGGCCTTGCGGAACAGAGCTGGCCAAATAACTGGATTTTAGGAGACGCAATAAAAGTAGGAGGAAAGTAAATAGAAAAACATTTACGTCTAAATTGATCCTTAAGAAATGAAATTTCTGATCCTTGAAGGAGAGGAATGGTTAGGGAACAGTGCCTCTCTCTCTCTCTCTCTCTCTCTCTCTCTCTCTCTCTCTCTCTCTCGTTTATTAATGAAAAGCAAAATTACGGAACACATTTCTTTTTCATACTAAAGATGACTCATGTGGACAGTGCCGTGATTTTTCTTTTTATAAAAAACAACATCCTCTTCACAGACAGGAATAAACGGAGTAGGAGTTACAATGATTACTGAGTGGAGAGGAAAAGTGGTAGAAATGTAGAAATGGAACAGAGAAAATTAGTGACATGATTTTTATAGTCTTGCACTTTCCAGTTATTGTCAGTGTGCTTACCTCAGATGGGTTGCCATCAGCAAGAGAAGGAAATAACTTTGTGGAAGAACGACAAACAGCAATCAGGATGGTAAAAGAGGGAAGGAAATAATCGTAGGTGCAGATAAACATGGTAAACTTGGAAAGAACAAAAGTGGAGGTTCATGAAGACGAAGGATTTGGAGTCAGCAGTGAATATGGTGAGTATTACAAGAAATAGTACTGCAGTGTCAAAAATAATGAAAACATATTATAGTTACGGCAATAGCATAAAAAAAGACGCATTTTATTGTTTCCCTCTTTCCATCACAATTAACGAAGAACATTCCTGACGGCGACAATGCCAATAAATGTGATGCAAAATGCAAACGCATATTTCTAGAATGTGCATGAATTCGTACACAGACGTTTCTATGTATGCAAAGGTTTTTGATGTGGTAATCATTCCCCGCATTCCCTTCTCTAACTTCCATAAAGGACCGACCCTTCCTAGTTCCTGAGCTGAACTGATATTAAATGACAAGGGGGAAAGCGTCATTACTATTCCCTGAACCCAACTGAAACTATTCGCTCCATTCCAACCAAAGTGTTAAATTCAGTTCTTACCTCTTTTCATTAAACCAGTCGTTACTTTCTGTATACGAATTCAGGACGTATCTCGATAAATTGTGTGCAAATTTACTACGATGATCGTCAGAGGGGAAAGTTACGCAACTAACTTATTGCAATATTCGTCTTCCATTACGCCATTAAAACTTCTTTGTTTTGCCTCCTCTTGCAGGTAGTAGCTATAAAAAGAGATATACTTATTTTCACAGCAATCAGAAAAAGAAGAAGAAAAAAAAGGAACTCGCTAAAAACTGGCACAAAGAATCTTTCATAACGTTCAGCGAATGAATAAAGTCGAGTCCTTCATCATTGCTGTACTTTTTGTGCACCTTGTGTTACCATTTGTTGTGATCATTTTGTACATGATTGTAGTACTTAAATATGACTAACATTTATTGTGTATACATATGTCATGACTTCCTTAACTTTGTATTGCTTGTTAGTACTACTGACTAATTATATATAATATTGTATATTGTATATGCAGATTTTGTGATTTCTATAATCAAAAGAAATGACAATAATGAAACTCTGCCAACACTGGGCTTTTTAACTGAAACTGCATTAGCTTTCTCCCATTTCCCATAAGTTTGATCTTTGTTATTATCAGTCCTTATGTCTGAGGATGGAATCTCGTTTCTAGGTAGGATTTACACCTACACTCTGTGTGTATCTCAGCTTGACAATCACACCTGACTACTGAGCATTACCTTATTATATGATAAAGCATTTCGCTTGTTAGGTTGTATGAAAGCAGCCTGCTAAACATAGAGTTGTATTGATACCATTTAGTTTAGCAGAGTTTATGTCAAGGCAAATCAGTGGCATCGGCTGAGAGCCTGAGTTGCAGAGTCACGGCCTCTTGATATTTGAGAGAGAGAGAGAGAGAGAGAGAGAGAGAGAGAGAGAGAGAGAGAGAGAGAGAGAGAGAGAGAGAGAGAGAGAGAGAGAGATACTTCTACCTGAATAAAAATAATCAACAAAAGATAAAACAAAAACCGGAATCCGATTCAATAGGTACAACTAGAATAACATACAGAGCTTAATACCGTCTCATCTTCATTAGACATCACTTCAATCATGATGCTACAAGGTCAAATCGATTTTCATTCCATGCCCCAATTATGTATAGGTCTCAATGGTACCAGGTAAAGAAATGCTTAACAGTTATTTTTTGGCATTTCGATTGATTTTCATTAAGGAATGCAATGCTTGGTCTTCGCATGCTTAGATTCATCTTGGTTTTTGTATAGATATTCCTCGCTAAATCTGTTGGCTTCAGTGTCTGCTTCCCCTGGCAATAACTTTAGATTAAGGCCTTATGTCGAGAGTTATAAAAGTTTATCTAATTAACAGAAGTAACGGGAATTCTTCCACTGAAGAAGACCACCAAAGCATAAAAAAAAAAAAAAACAGGTTAAAGCAGTAGCCGCAGAGTTTCTTCGACTTCCTCCTGGCCACAGATGTTTGTCTTTCATTACTTCAACGTCGGACCTCCAAGACTTCCTTTCCAAGAACTCTTATCCAATGTTGGTCATTCAAATGAAGTTCCTAGAAGATGACAAGTAATAAAGAGATATATTATATCAGGAATTATAGAAATAAGAAGTTGGTATCACATTATGAATGAGATATTGAAAAATAATTATGATATGAGTTTTTTGTTTGAAGGTATTTCTAGATTTTATAATCTTACTATAAACTGTATATGTACAAGAACAAGGGGTGATCCGACCTTCAGCATACTCGAGTAGCGTGTAAGATTTTCCCCTCACGCATAAGTTGTAAACATTATATTCCTAATAAACGTGGAGTGTTCTCTTTAATTAATACTCATACTTAATCCTACACATACTAACAAGAAGGATAAAATAACAAGGTCACAAATTAAAAACCTTCATAATTTTGCGGTTATAGGTGGAAATGGAAAATAACTGAACGAAAACAGTTTAAATTCAGTAACCAAACAAATTAAAACGTGGTAAAATCTATGGGCAAAATAGAGCATTGTGTCACCAACGAAATTTAAAATAAATACGCTATTTTTTATTATAAATAATTTTTTTTTACTGTTCAACGTGCACATTATTTATTTTTTAAATTTTTATTCTAATAAATAAATCATAAATATCCTATTCTTAAATACCTATACCTTTAACTCAATATGAAACAGTTTTTTCAGACCATTTTAGGCTTTTCCATAGACCTTTCCTACTGCCCCAACAAGAATAACAACAATAAATGTAGCTGTCTTGCATAGTTTAAATTATAACCGTTTCCATCTTTTTGTATTTTTTCCCTGTCATAGTTTCGCAGCAGTTACGTGGCGTAAGGAAATTGTAGCACTAAATGAAAAGAAATATTGATTCAATAAGATAATGACTGAACTCATTCCTTCTAAGGTAACATCTGTGATATTTTCAAGCAAAAACTTGATAAATAATTTCTGTAGCTTATTTATTTAAATATGGCAAAAGACTTTGGTAATCATTTGCGAATTGCCAGTAATTTTTTTAATAATTATTTTTATATTTCGAAAATCCTTTTTTTTGTAAGCAGAATTGACTGGCAGCATTTGAACAGATCAGACATAGTACACTATTAGGAAATGAAATAAAATGGAAAATGGCCGTATATTGGATGCAAACGAAGCAAAAGGGGAAAGCCGATAGTATTGGGAAACGCTTCCATGTAAACTCACAGTTTTGTATCGAATGAAATTTTGATTGGAAAAATCAGAGAATAATGAAATCAAAAGAAACATAATACAATTTATGTTTAATTTGCTCTGATTTTTAGTGTCGGTAGTCTATTCTGTGCAAGGTTAAATGTCATTTTTCCAACGACAGTAATAACAATAATGATAAGTGTTTTTAATATTTTTTTATTATAACTTGTGTTGATGGTCAATGGAAAGGTTGGCCATGGAAATCTATCATCAAAATCTTTACAGATTCTTTATCGAAAGAACCACCAAGAGAAATGTTTCCAACGGAACAAACGGCTCCATTCGATGAATCCTGAGGTACAGGAATCCACACTTCACAATCTGGTCTAATGACACCATTGCGATTCCAGGTAAATGTCGAATCATTCAAAGACATTTAAACTTAGTCATTAGAGCTATGCTCATTGCAAGTAACAAATGCGAAAATTTCTATGACGATTTTAAGCATCGACAATAAGAAAACACCAAAGGAAGAAACAGTGGAAGGTCTCGCTTACATTTCAAGGATATTTATTCTTTAGTTTCTTGCTTCATTGCCTTCAAGTGGCAGAGAATTTCAAATTAAATCACAATCTTTATTTTCATCTCAATTCGCCACATCCTAGCTTCCTCAGTTTATCTCTAAAGAACCCTTAGGGACGTATCCTTTTATTGCATTCCATTAGTCATTCTCAAAATAGCCCCAGCCTTTAATCTTGGTCCATTGTCCGTTCTGTATGGTAAGAGGACAATGATTCGTTGCCCAGAACGCAACGCTTGAAAGGGAATAGGTCATTGGATATTCATAATAACGAGATGGCGGTTCAGGCATTTATTACTAACAGCTTTTTTCATGGTCTTCGAAGCTCACTGGAAAAATATGTCTTTCTTCGATCAGATATAATGACAAAAAATGTATATTTATAGTAAATAAAAATCTGTTGTTACTTCGTTAATCCTTTTAAGATAATAAAATCATTGAGCTTCTATTATGAATCTTTAGAAGACTATGATGTACCCAAAACTGAGAAATAATAAGGGGATTTCTTCGGCCTCTCCACCAAAGCCTTCCAAACATAAGATATGTATAAAAAGCATTTTCCTAGGAAACTATTGCTTTTTTTGTGATGTTCTCTGATGTGGCTTGCAAGGTATGTGATTAATTTTAATTAAAAATTTTCAAGTTTAGCGAGGATTAAAATTCGAAAAGGATCTAATTCATGTATTTACTAATTAGTTAACCACTCTTAATCTTTTAAAAGCTTTTTATACAGTGCTTGTTTTGCTGTGACTATTCCACATTGAATTGTTTTTTATCCTCACTTACACCACTTCTCAAGTTATTGTAGTTGGAGAGACTGATGTTTACATATCAACAGAGACAGAATCCAAAAATCTTATAAATATGGTTTATTATGGATGAAAAAAGGAAGGCCATGAGCATAAACAACTTCTTGGAAAATTATTAAAACTATACTTTCTAATTTTGTAGGTTCTTCTGCTCCATTTACACGTGACTTAATATTATCTGTAAACTTATTTTGGGTTTTAGAATGGCTTTTAACATTCCAGTTCATGGCGTTTTTCTTTGCCTGGCTGTTTACAAAGTTAAAAAAAAAGACTTACGAAAGATTAAAAAATTAGTAGGAAACCGAAAAATGCCAAGAAAAACATTAGATATTTAGTTTAACCTCGAAGGAAGTGGCATGAAAACGAACTTCTAAAAATAATGTTGATTGGACTGTCGGTGAAACGGAAAAAAAAAAAAGAGTGATAGAGTTTGGCAACAACAGGAGAGCAAGTCGACGATCCTTTCAGTTCGATGATTGCCGTTATCCAAAATGGATTCAGTTTATGGCTCTAACTTATCTTCTTTCTTCATAAAAATGACTTCGAATTTCCCCACGAGGCTAGAAGGCTACATACTGGTTGGCATGTATGCCTATATTCACTCTTGCGGCAATACACACACACATACACAAACACACACACTCACTATATATATATATATATATATATATATTATATATATATATATATATATATATATATATATATATATATATATAGATATATATATATATAACAAGTATAGGCCAAGAAGGAAAGGGGTGCACAGCCACTCCAGTGTTTCACTTTCCTTCATGGCTTATACCTTCCAAACTTTCGTTATTCTGTTATATATATATATATATATATATATATATATATATATATATATATATATATATATATATATATATATATATATATATATATATATATATATATATTTACTTTTGTTATGCTGCGGCAATTAGAGAATATGATATATGGTATCTGATTTAAAATTACAAAATGTAAGGATTTCATGAATTTCAGCTTAAAATAGACTGTTTCTCACAGTTTTGGGATTTTCGGGTATTATATCCCGGATCACAAATTAAATACTAATATGCCTTAGTAATCTTGGTACGTGACAAGAAATAGGTTCGTAATAAAATCTTCAAGGTGTCTGTTCGAGTGTGATTTGAGACTCAGCTCCTCCGAGAGGATATTTACAGCATATGAGAATATTCGTTTGATATGTGAAAAGATATTTTGAAATACTAATGATACTATTTTGAAATAACATGGAATAATACTATCATGTCAAGGAGATGTCAATGAGAAAGACGGTAAACTAGGCTCAAAGAGCAGGATGATATTTGGGAGTTGAAGAGGTATTATAAAAAGAATGGAAAAAACACAAAGTTGTTGATAGGAGATGGAATTATGAATCCTGTAAAGTCCATACGATCCCAGAAGATTAAAAACCATAGTAATAAGCTTGGAAGGCGTGGGGAACTCGGTAAAGGTTCAACAGAAATATGGGTGTTGATGGAAGTAAAAGTCTTACTTGGAGGCTCTCATGTGTCAATACTTATGTCCTGTATTGAGTTAAATAATTTATATACTATAGGTGGAGCACGAACAGTTGAAAACGTAGTGAATACAAAGCTAAGATGCAGATGTGAAAAAAAGAATAAATTACGAGGAAATGCCAGTGAGAAGTGTCTACGATTCGGAAGATCTGAGATGAAGGAGCAATGGCTAAGGAGCGGCATTACGAAGGGAGAGTCCTGCTAATACCATTCTAATTAAGTGGATAATGTGAAGTTTTTTTTTTCTGTTTTTCAATCTATCCTTTATTCAGCTATCAAAACAATAAACATAGTGACACAGTTTTGTTGAGAGATATCTATGATAAAATACTTTTAAGGAAGACAAATGTATCTATAAACAAAATGAACTTCAAAAATTTGATATACATAGTCTTATTAGAAACACATACATAATTTTCTGTTATTGAGTTTTAACCATCTTCCATTATTAAAAATGAAAAAAATGGACATCGAGGAGGGAGAGTGGAATAATTTGAGTTCTCCTGATAAAACTCTCTCTCTCTCTCTCTCTCTCTCTCTCTCTCTGTGCACAAATGGTCATCATCCTCCTTTGTGTTTGCTCTGGTTGCAGCGCCAGCAAGCACTATTTAATATATCAATCAATCACGCACCAGGTATTCAGTACTAACATCTGTCCCCACGCACCCCCCCCCCAAAAAAAACAAAAAAAAAAAAAAAAAATCTCACATTTAGCGGTTTTCCTATTATCTAAATCTTGAAACAATATCTGCTTTCCCTGCTCTAGTGGATATATTACCTTGCTTGCCAGTTTTTCTCATATTATATATATATATATATATATATATATATATATATATATATATATATATATATATATATATATATATATATATATATACGTATATATGTATACACACACACACACACACACACACATATATATATATATATATATATATATATATATATATATATATATATATATATATATATATATATATATGTGTGTGTGTGTGTGTGTGTGTATACATATATACGTATATATATATATATATGTGTGTGTGTGTGTGTGTGTGTGTGTTTTGTGTGATTTGAATGGTTTCCTTGTTGCCTTCCATTGCGACAAATAAACCATTCTAAATATATTTTCCCTTATGGACAAATATTCCCATCTTCGACATATCCTAACGAAAAAATGAATGTAGTGTAAACCAGCAAATCTGCGTCTAATTGTTGAACCGTCTAGTGTTTATGGTACCATCTGCTCTTTTCGGCACATTTCCCTCCCACTCTTGGATGCTAAAAATACTCTCCTTTATCATAAGTCTGTAAATAATATTTTCCCTCTCGCCAGTTTCTTTTGTACCCTTACGCAGATCCCTGAACTCAGAGATTTACTCCTTTCGAAACCCTCCCACTTTTTTTTTTAGCTATTCATTTTATTTATCTTCTTTACAACCTCTCCCATAAAATATGCCTTAGACTTGGCAATTAGCAAACTTTAGTGTTTGAGCAGAAGCGAATGTTCTTTCTGTAAAAATGCTGATTGCAAATAAATGAATAGAGAAATATATAAACAAATACAAAATTTTAGAAGCATGTATTTTTCCATTTGATCTTGTAAGAGTTAACAATAATTTTTTCATGAAAATTTTGATGACAAGCCACCTGCGACTTTTACTAGAGAGTTAAGCAGGCATAAATATTATTGGTATCCTTAGATATTTATTCAAATGCTTGTAATTAATTCAATGTAGATGGGATAACAATTTCAGGAAGATAATTATGTGTAAACATCTCATTTAACTGTTTTTCTTTCTTTAGAAATAACACAACCCGTCCCGGCATAAGGGCATCTTCGTGTATTGCAACTATATATTACTAGAGTCATTGTTTCTATACCAACAGTTCAATCTATCTGCGACACATTTGAAATAACATAAGTAATATTGAGTAATGAAATTGGGATTTCACCTCAGAAACAAAATTCTTATATATATATACATACACACACACACACACATACACACACACACACACATATATATATATATATATATATATATATATATATATATATAATATATATATATATATATATATATATATATATATATATATATATATATATATATATATATATATATATATATATATATAAAGATATATGCCACGAAGGAAAAATAAACGAAAGAGGATCTTTATTTATGGATTTATCACGTTCCTAACTTTCGTGATTCAGTTATACATAATGAGGGCCACGTTTACTTTCGCTATCCTGTTTCCTCTTTTGAGATGTGTCGTCACTACCTTCTCCAAGTCTCTTGTGGCTGCACATTCAACCAGAATTCGTCTTAAGTTCCTGAAGAAGGGCCTTTCTGAACAAGTGCTCCCTAAATCCTTGCTGCCACGCCGTCTAAGAAGGTATGACAATCACCCATTCAATGAATTTAGTGCCATGATGTTGAAACAGCACATAGCAGCCGCCAAGCAAGAAGAGAAGGAAAAATTCAAGGAACTGGAAAGAACAAGGATCTCTTTCAATCATTCCATCCCGGCTGATTGGAAGAACTCGCTGCGACGGGAAATTTACGAAAAACTACGTAGGACTACAGATGCCCTGAAAAGGAAACTCGACAGAAAACTAAAAAATCTTATTGATAGCAGTGATTGGACTAATTGTGCACGTCAAGATTGTGTTGTTAACTTATCTAGTAAACAAATAAGTAAAAATGTTGTGAGTGCGCTTGGATATGGTTTATCTTTCTTTGTAACAAGTAGACCTTCTGCTTTAATGATTGCGTCATCCCTAAGTAAATTTGAAAAATATTGTGATCTTCCTCAAAATCATGTTGACATGATAAAAGGTATTGTTTACGGAGCTGCCAATGTTAAGCATGAAAGTAACTTCCCTGCTCGCTATAAGAAAAGTTTGACCGATCTTAAAAAGGACAATACTATCCACATTACAAAAGCTGATAAGTCAAATAGTATAGTAATTTTAGATAAAGCTGACTACATATCACGTATGCAAGCCCTACTGGATGATGATGTGACTTATAAAAAACTAACAAAAAATCCCCTTGATCAAGTCATAAAAATCTTCAATAGCATAGTGAAAAGTATCCTTAAAGATAAAACAGAACTACTAGGCAAATTGTCAGTCAAATCTCCTTCGCTACCTTACTTGTACGGATTAGTCAAAACGCACAAAGAAAATAACCCTATGCGTCCTATTATCAGTACTGTTGGTTCAATTTCATATAAACTTTCGAAATATATCACTAAGATCTTGTCCCAGTTACTTGGAACCATCTCCGATGCTCATCTATATAATTCTCTAGATTTAGTTGATAAATTAAACAAAATTGCTCTTTGCCCTACTGATAGATTCGTTAGTTTTGATGTATGTTCTCTTTTTACTAAAGTCCCTATAGACTCTATTTTAGAATATCTTAGTAATGAACTAACTCAGTATGAATTACCTCTACCTATAAGTCACATTATTTCACTCACGAGTTTGTGCATTTGTGATTGTAAGTTTATATTCAATGGTGAATTTTATCAACAAATTTTTGGCATGGCAATGGGAAATCCTTTATCACCATTACTCTCAAACCTGCACATGGAATTCTTTGAAAAACGCTACTTACCTAATATCATTTATATTCCTGTAAAGTGGTAGCGTTATGTTGATGATTGTTTAGCTGTTCTTCCTGTCGGTATTGATGTAAATGATTTACTCTAAAAATTAAATAACCAGGTACCATCGATTAAGTTTACTCTAGAATTAGAAAAAGACAATTGCCTCCCTTTCTTAGACGTTTTGATACATAGAGAACCATTTCAATGTAAATTCAGTAGTTATAGGAAACCGACTAACAACTTAACTTATGTTCATTTCTTCTCAGGCCACCATCTTAACATAAAAATATCAATTTTTTCCTCTATGTTTTTACGAGCATTGCGCATTGTCAGTCCACAATATTTGGATCAAGAAATTGAATACATAAGAAAAATAGGGGAAGATTTATGCTATCCTTCACATATATCAGACATTTGTTATAATAAAGCCCACAAAAAGTTTTATACTGTAAGTAACACGCAGAAAGAAAATTCTAAGAACATTCTTAGTTTGCCTTATTTTAACGGATTTGAAACCATTAAATCATTGATAAAAGCTTTTAATGTCAACCTTGTTTTTTCCTATAATAACACATTAAAAGGAATGTTAATAAAAAATTGCCCCAGAGAAAGCAACAACATAATATATAAAATTCCATGTATGGATTGTCCCTCATTTTATCTCGGACAGTCTAGCAAAGGCTTAGAAGTAAGGCTAAGCCAGCATAAATATTCTGTAAAAACTGGGCAAAAATCTAATGCAATATTCATTCATTTAAGTGAAAACAACCACCGAATAAATTGGGTTGATAGTTCAGTAATTGCAAGGTCAAGAGATGTCTTATCACGAAATCTTTTAGAATCTGCTTTAATACAACTTACTTTTCATTGTAATTTCAATGTTAGTCGTGGCCTTTTTCATTTAGACCCTTGTATCTGTAACATGTTTAAGAATGACCTCAAAGATATAATTACTGACTTAAATAAAAATCAGTTGCCTTAGAGTTATTAATTTTGTTGTAATGTATGTCTGACATGTATTGTGAATATGGTTTTGTTTACCAAGTTCTGAATAGCTGTCACCTATAATCCTTTAATTGTCTTGACATTGTATCTGAGATGATTGTCTTAAACCTTTAATTGCACCCATTGTTTATGCTTGTTTGGGAAGGTTTCTTATCTTCCAGGTGTGTCGGATTCTAGGTACTAATCTCTTTATAATCCCGATCTGTCAGTTATACGAATCTTCATGTATTGTCTTTTCTCGTATGTATGTCAGTCTCTGCTCAGTAAAGGACGTTTAACGTCGAAAGATCTTGCAGATCCTCTTTCGTTTATTTTTCCTTCGTGGCATATATCTTTATTTATGGATTTATCACGTTCCTAACTTTCGTGATTCAGTTATACATATATATATATATATATATATATATAGATATATATATATATATATATATATATATATATATATATATATGTTTATTATTATTATTATCCTGGCTTTGGTAGTACACAATTTTCTACAAGATGATATGGGACTGACTTTGAGTTTGAAAGTATGCTACACGGAAACTTGCATTTATAAATCTCATCAATATAATAAGTTCCCTGTTCCTTTAAAAAGATTCTTAAGAAAATATAGAGCACTTATCTTAACGTGAGAACGGCAGTAATAATTGTAGGAATGAATAATCAAAAAACTAAAAACTTATCACATCTTCAAATACCCACGTTTCTGAGTCGTTCCCGCATACGAAATGAAATTGTCTGCTAAAACCGATGGAAAATTTATTAGGGGGAACTATGGCTGACATGCATCATATGCCAACTGTCAGCAAATCTTATATAAAATGTTTTATAAAACCGTCGACATTAACACATAAATAGGAAAAGACACGTGACCTTACATAGCCATATACCAGATAGTTACATACCAGAGAAAGATCGGTAGATAGATCTAGTCGTTGCAAAGGCATTTTCTATTCATGCTTAAAGTTTCTTTTCTCGGACGGTTTACCGAAAATTTTTCCCAATTAAATTTTTACAGGGAAGATAATTATTTGATTTACATATAAGTTTGCATAAGCTAGGCAGATAAGATACTTGGTTTGATCCTCTTAGAGATTATACTCTTTTATTATATGATTTATTTTATGTTGAATTCGCTGATAGGGATAGGACTACTTCTTTATGTCGTAGTTGTAATCGGCGACATTTTTAAATAGAAGAACTTCCTCTTAAGATTAACACAGCCACAAACCACGCCCCCCACCACCACACACACACACACACACACACACACTCACACACCAACAGAGAGAGAGAGAGAGAGAGAGAGAGAGAGAGAGATAGGGTCGGGCAGAGTGGATATCTTTTCCTTTTCCACTTGCGAAATTAAGACAGGGAATCCAGCAGTGGTAATCCTGCCCACTCCATCGGGGAAATGCTTCTTATAGTGGATTAACTCAGTCAGGAATTATGACCACCAGCGCTGCGCCTTTTGCTTCTCTTTTTTTGGGGAATTCTGGAGCCGTGGGGGTGGGGTGGGGTGGGGACGGTTGGGGGGGTGGGGGGGGGGGGGGGGGGAAGGCTGGGGTTTCACAGATGTAAGTAGGGCTTGGAAACTTTTATTTCTTTTCACATGTTTATAAAGTTGAGCAAACCCCTAACATGCAGAAAAATGTTATTATATTTTGGTATATTTTTTCTCGTAAAATGAACGAACATCTCTTCTAAAATAATTGGCATATTTGCATTCACTGAGGATTAGGCGGCCTGAATGTAAGTTGTCTTTTCGGGGTGGCGAATGGAACAGCCAGACACACTGGCGGGATAATTACTTCTCTTGCTGTTCACTACGGCAAGATGTCAGCTTTATTGGACCACAGCTACTCTGCTAATAAGCTACGTGTTTATTCATTACATGTAAGTATAGCAGTATATACTTTTGATTTTATAAAGTGGGTTTTAGCAGTTTTCCCGCCACTGCCACTGGCTGTTCCATTCGCCACCCTGAAAAGGCAGCTTACATTCAACAATAATAACAATACCCTATTTCGAATATTAACAGTGTAGTTCACATACAGTAAATTATTAAAAAACTTTCCAGTTGCATATGTACACCCAGATATCCTTTTATTTACCCAAAACTTACACAGCGTAACTATTTAAAGCCCGGGATGCAGTGATACCATGCACCAGCACCACAGGCGGGTGGCCAGATGGGAAAAAAACCGAGTATAATTATGCATCGCTATGTCCCTGTAAAACAATGGAACAGATATTGGAAAATATAGGCCTACGTATATCCGCCTATAAACTATACTTTCCTAGGCTGCGTGTGATCTCAAAGTTAACACTAAGGTACAGTTAAACAGCACATATTTTAGAAAACTCCAATTACCTCCAGTATTTGAAATTTGGTTTCACACATGAAAATTGTACTGGGTCTATTGCCATGGAGACAGAAGTTAAGTCACCCAGAAGGAAAAAAAACGGTGTCAAAAAGTTAAATTAACTTCCTAAGAACATAACGAAGGTCACACATTCTGACTTTCAAAGCCAGAATCACAGCTAGTACTGAGTCATAGTCGTCGACTTACTTTGGTTATAGATAGTAAGCATGGGGAACAGGTGAACTGATTTAACATTCCCCTGTCTAAAATACAATGTGTACTGGAGAAGAATCGCCTCCTTTCTAAATCCCATTTGTTCTGAAACAATCGCCATGGATGAATTTAATTTTGGGCAAAGGTTTCCTATAGCAATATCTAAAACCTGTATAAAAAAAGAAACAATAATCGAACCGTAAAAGATATGAACAGCTATTTACTATTTGAAATTCAAATCATAAATCGTTGTTTCATTTAAAAAATATGAACATCGAATTCCATAGATATCTATAATGGTGTTTATGTGATACAGGGAAAAAATCCATTTACAAAACGAGAATAAATATTAAATGGACTGTTTAAATTCTATAGTTTACATTCCTTTTCAAGTATCGGGAAAGGTCAACAACAATCGTTTGCAGGTATGATTGCTAAAGATCTGCATCATTCATTCCGTCATTACCTTCATGGAGCGATAATATCTCTTGAATAGGGACTGGTAAAAAAAAAAAAAAACTGCAGAATAATGAATAGTATACTTTCCTCTGTACTATCAAATAATGTAACAGCTTTTTTTTAAAAGATGCCCATCATTATTCTCTGAATTCCATTAACACAACGCTCTCTGAGCACTGGGACATCATAAAAAAACTTTCTTGATGGAAGATAATTTTTGCTTTGTTTTATGTTTTTGTTTGTTTGTATTTTTCTTCCGTTTACTTTGATAGCGAAAAAGTTTAAATAAAAAAAAAATAAAAAGAAACGCAGATAAATAGAGGATTTGAAAATATCCATTTAATATTTTCTAAACAAACGAATAATTATATCTGCTTGGTACAGATAGACAGATAGATAGAAAGTGTTATATTTTCTGCAGTTTTTCATACCATAACAATAAAAAGTGACATCGAAACTCGTTCCTTCGGATATATTTGACAACAAAATGTAATAAAAGAGGGACGAACAATATTTCATCAATATAGGAGTAGATATTGCATCACATAAATCCTCCTCCTGGAATGTTTCGACATCTATCATGTTTTGGCTTTCATCTTAACACTGACGTTTTCCCAGAGTCAAAGCATCAGTGGATATTGCTTTTCGATGCATAGTTAAATTTTTCGAGCTTAATGATTTATGTGACTTCATCCTGTTCAAGGCTACAAGGACGCAGGGTTTCGAATATTTATTTGCCAAATTCATATTTCACCTCTAAGGTTACTGATATCTACGTAAAAAACTTCTGCCGAAGGTGTGTGAGGGAATTTGGGGTCCCAAGGCAAAATGTTGTATCTCTGTCCAGGAGTTTTCCCTTTGAAATCCTTTGATCGGAAAACTCAAAGCAATTTGCTTGAGAAGAAGCACAAAGAATTCCTTCCCCTCTTTGAAAGATAAGGCTTTGATCGGGGAAAGACAACGAAGACGAGATAAAAATAAAATGCTATGGACCAATGACGAAAGAAAGCCTTTTGTTACATTGCCCTTTTCTATTTATTCATTTGTTTCATTCTTTTTAGATAGAAAACTGTTTCTCATTACCGGAATTATTCGTGAATATGCATGAATTGATGGAAGGTGACTGGAACAGAAATAAATGCATAATATGCTTTACCTCACCGTAACATGCATTATTTGAGCAAACATAGGAAATTCGGTGTCACTGGCCATTACTATCAATGAACCAGTTCATACATATAAATGAAAGATAGACTGAATCGGTCAGTCAAGAAATATTCACAGGTACCTACGTATACGTCGTGCTGTAGAGGTCTATGCAAATCTCTTTGTGTGGTTTATAATCCAGTATTAATTAGAAAGGAACCAAAATGGCGTCTCAGCCCAAGAGATGAAAACGTTGGAAGCCGAGTCAATAATTGTACCCCGCTGACGTTAACACAAACATACGTACAAACTCTAACCCCGAGTTGTCAGACACAACTCATGAGACACACGTAAGTAAAGTTCACGACCAAATGATGCTTTAACAGGAAAGCAGGATAAAAGTTTGCTAATGTTTTAACATAACAATGCTACCCTTGAATACAAGATGCGTAATATCAAATACTGACAAATAGGTTACTTCCTTGATTTACGCCGCTTTTCGGTTGCGACGATCGATGAAATAGCCATCAAAATATTATGTAAACTTTGACTAAACAACGTTGTCACTCCATCTTCTAGCTTGTTTGATACTAGATAATAGAAATTAATTCAACACTTATACATTACAGTTACGATTGTTACATTTTGTTATTTATATAAATACACAAAATACTAATATTCAATATATCAGAGCGTGCGTCACAGCACAGAAATGAGCTTCTTTTGGTATTGTTAATTTCCCCTTCCCGGTTGCTTCTCTTTCGTCTAGTACAGTCACACTAAATATATAGCTCCATTATTAGAGAATAAAGGGAGAGAAAGTTTCGTTTGGGTAAGAAAATATAAAAAGTCTCTGGTGATAGGGCAATACTTACTCCAATTAACTTTGATTTTTAATGCTAGAAGATTTTGGGCGAATGCACTCGCCCATACGCACCATATATATATATATATATATATAATATATATATATATATATATATATATATATATATATATATATATATATATATATATATATATATATATATATATATATATATACTATATACATATATGTATATGTATATAATGTGTGTGGTTGTTTTATTTTAAGTTATTCATATTGACCTCTAACAAGATGAAAAGATATTTGGTTACCGAGACTTTTTTACTTCTCCAGGTACGAGATAGCTGCTGGTGTCACATTCTATTTCCATCGCTGATTGGTCCTGCCTTTCGGCCACGAAGTTCGAGCAATAAAACTTCATTTACACCTCAAACATTTCGTTGCCCATCGCCACCTGAGCGACATTTTTCTATCCAGGGAGCGAAAACCAGAGAAACTTTCCCTTTCCAGAAGTCGGTAATCACTGCAACATTATCAGTTGCAATCCAGCAAAATGTTCGCTACATCGAAGGTTTTATAAATGATTTTAAAAGGTCTTCTTAATCACTGGATAGGTAGGTAATCATTTTGGTAGATTTATTTATTATTATTCTATTTCGATTGTAAGTCTATTAACTTGATCATATTTGCCTGGATAATGGTTCATGACTGTGAACAGTGTTTTCTGAAACTGTACAAGATGCAACTTGTTAGATTGGCTGTGCATAATCTAAGAAAATTTTGCCAATCGCTGTATCCTTCAAAAGCGTTGACGTTTCGCAGAACTGCATATGAGTCTGGTAAATGAATTCTTCTCAAAGTCATCACAGAAAATCGGATCACATACACTCTTCACTTCTACCTTTACAATAAAAGGAACAAAAATAGAAATGAAGACATGCATTATTTGTGGCACCTACACAAACAAATACTAAAATCATCTCAGCCTCTTTTATATGAAAATTAATATAGAAACTTTTAGTTTATAGAAAAAAGTATTTAAAGTTGCCTATACTTTTAATAATAGTACTTAAGTACATTAGATAATAAAGCAAAAATCTGTTTAACTTCTATTTTAATTCAGACTTTTTGGACAAGCTCGTCATTACAAAGCCTCTAATTCGAAAGTTAAAATGAAAAACCAGGTCAGAGGACCGAATCGCACACTTTGGAGGTGAGGTTAAACAAAGGGACTTAACTTATTTCACCGCGATTAATTTTTAAAAACAATGAGCCGAAATCATTTAATAGTAACTGAGTTTAATCAAAGCACGACCGTAGTAATAACTTCAGCCACCGCTCTCTAACTCGCCTTGGGTTAACCCATTTAACATGAACTAGATTGGACAAATTTAATGGCAGTATCTTATCCCCTGGAGTATTAATGGAATGGCAAAGGCACATTTCCATATTTTCATTTCCGGTAAAGGTCCGAGTCCAGCTGCAGCGGACAATATCAAATTCCACGAGGCAGAAAATCTTAATGACAGAGAAGGATTCGCGGGAGGATTCCTCTTCCTGCCTTTGTCGGAAGCTTTCTCTTATTATGATTCTTCGTCTTGTCTTCCATCTTTAATACCGGTAAGTGTACTGAATGAGTTTCATTGCAAAATGTGCTTGATCAATCGAGGTGATAGAGATTTCCGAAGGATGCATGGTTTTGAAGATGAGAAGTTTCTCAAATACATTTTACTGCTGAGGTCCTACCGGACAGGGTGCTAGGAGTGGAAGGTTACCTTTAGAACAAAGGGAAAAGGGCTTCAGCATAAGAACACTTTATTGTTAGGGATCACCGACCTCGGAGCAGTCTTAGCGTAAATTATTCAAGACCTATACAGTCCTGCGGAACAGAACTCTCTCTCTCTCTCTCTCTCTCTCTCTCTCTCTCTCTAGTTGCAATACAGAAGATTGACGAATATTCGAACACTCCAATTGCTCTTTGACCTTTGGACGAATTACTATATCTTCCAAGGCCTTCAGTAAATTCTTAGGTCTTATTTTATCGAAAGTCTGTAAATACATCTGTGAGCAAAGGATTACTTGTTCTGAATTGCATACTGTTTGAGAGAGAAAAATACAAACAAATACAGTTATTACAAACATTATCTGCAATTTTTCCATAAGAAGAGGACACGATGGTTTCAGTCATCATCAGAAGAACCCCTCAACCATGTTAGCCGATTCGAACGTTTGACCAACGTAGCCTTGTTATGCGTACTTATCACATCACAGTGATTCATATAAATCATTCGAGCTACAAATGTCCTTTAATATCTAATTCACTCTACCTCGTAATTTATATATTTTCATATATGTACCGAAGGGGAAGGGGAATTTTTTTAGTTGATAATGATTTCGTCCCCCCATGGGATCGAACCACCGTCCAGTGGACGGGAAACGAAATCAGAATGGACAGTGATGCTATCGAGTTGGCCAGCAGAGAGGCTATAAGTTTATATCGATTCTGACCATTACAAATCACCGTCGATCTCTGTTTTTTTTGTAATTAGAATCGATATGAAACCCCCTCAACCATGTTTGCCGATTCGAGCGTTTGACCAATGTATGAATACTTATCACATCAACTTGCACGGAAGAACCGAGTGGATCGTAAGATATATAGAACAATGTAAATTATAAGGGAGGGGGAGGGCAGGTGAGGGAAGAATGGAGAGGGTAGAAGATGGAGGGGGTGAGGTGGCGGGAGAGGGTAGGCGGACCTTTCTTATACGTTGTGTTCTTATCCATTTATGACTAATAATGTTTTGCTTCCTGGTACAAGGACAAGTGTCTTTATTCTTCACAATTAATGATTCATGATACTCTTATAAATTACGGCACTGGGTGTAATACTCTATACCTAAATCTCGTACTGAAGCGAGAGTGTTCGTTACTGGAGTTTATTGCCAAACCCAAACGTTGCTCTTGCACCTGTCTGTGAAACCCAGAAGAGGTATCTCTGGACCTCCTCTCCTACATTAGCGTTACGTATGTGCTTTAACTTCTCGTGTTGTTTTATCAATTCTTAGTGTATTTTTATCTATGTGTGAAGTTTCGTTTTTCCTTTTAACTAGTTTGTAAATAATTTGTAGACTATTTTCAAATCAATTTAATTTATATTAGTCATTATTTATTATACAGAACCTGAAGATGCATTCTGCCGAA
Source organism: Macrobrachium nipponense (assembly GCF_015104395.2). Taxonomy (NCBI): domain Eukaryota; kingdom Metazoa; phylum Arthropoda; class Malacostraca; order Decapoda; family Palaemonidae; genus Macrobrachium; species Macrobrachium nipponense. The sequence continues at coordinate 42,335,652 of NC_061095.1, read as the reverse complement.
TGCGAAACGCGTCGGAATAAAGTGTAACATACTTCGCCATGTTTGTTCCTGCTCCTGCTCCCTGTGCATTTTATCACTTTGGCTGACTCGCCTGCTTTCTCCGTTCATCTGTACTGAGCCTGACTCTTGGGTCTTCTGTTCTGAAATGGGATTTTTAACTGCTGGTTTTTCGTCCTTATCTGTTCTTGCTGCGCCTGAGGTCCAGGGGTGTCGACCACTTGCACCAACTTATACGTCTACGTTATGGAAGAGATATTCTGAGTAAATGTAGAACTTTGGAAAAACTGTGTAAGAAATCTGAAAAGGCCAAACTTGACCTAGACTTTTTACAGTATTGTAGTAACAATGGCATTATACCTAACTTTCTACGATTTAAATTATATAAAGCCTCTCTCTACTCTTCTCATATTTACAAAGAAACTACCAAACAATTATTGTATGCAGAAATGAGATGATAAACAAAGACTCGTTGACCAATATGAACCCAAAATTGTTTCTTTACAAAATGAAATTTTAGCTTCTCTCTCTTTTATCGGACAGTATGAATATTCTGTAGTCTTTTTACGAAAAGTTTACAAAATTTTATTGATATGGTACAGATAGGCAATTTAACAAACTTAAAAGCATGGGTGTTTTCATTCCGAAATAAATGTGAGAATCGCGCCACAGTTTTCAACTTTTCTAATTATATTTTATCCAAGAGAGAAGAATTTTTGTTGTCCCTTGGGTTGGATTTTTGTTTACCAAATTATAGGCCAAAATATAACCAATTCTTCTTACCATTAGAATCGATTTTTCAGAGGTTGAAATCCCTCCCTCTTAATGCCAATTTGAGTGGTTTACAAAATGAATTATTTAGTCTATCTCAACGTGTTTTTCAAAGTTTAAAAACTAGTTGGGCTCCTTTTTTAAAAAATGTGATTTTGATCTAATAAAAACTTGGCTAAGCGTGAAGACATCATAATTGTGAAACCAGATAAGGGGAAGGGGGCTGTCATTCTCAATAGATCAGATTATAATTCGAATATGGAAACTATCCTTAATGATCATACTAAATTCACAAAGATAGGTGTACCTGACTACCAAAGCATTTTTCGTACCGAAGATAAAATCAACCGTTTCTGAGATCTCTGAAGAAAGATAATGTCATTAACGAAGAAAACTTATCGTCACCTTTTTTCCATCGGCTCTTCCTTTGGTGTTATGTATGGCCTACCCAAAATTCATAAAACCTAGTGTTCCCCTCCGCCCTATTCTAGCGTCTTACAATACACCTAATTATCAACTTGCGAATTTTTAGTCCCGTTGCTTGAACCTTTAACTAAGAATCAATATACAGTTTCAAATTCAAATCGTTTAAAGAATCAGTACTCCCCCAAGATTCTGATACATGTTTATGGTGAGCTTTGATGTTGAATCCCTTTTTACCAATGTTCCTGTTAGGGAGACCATTAGCATAATTTTAGACAAGTTATTTCCCCAACCTGATTCGTACTTTCACAATTTTAATCGTTCTACCTTTAAGTCTCTTTTAGATATGGCGGTGCTGGACACCGCCTTTATTTTTAACAATAAACTTATATAGACAGTGGAGGGTATGGCTATGGGGTCTCCGTTAGGTCCTACCTTTTCCAATATCTTTATGTGCTCGCTGGAAGAGCGCTTTTTGGACGAGTGCCCTCTTTCCTTCCGCCCTTTATTTTATAAAAGATACGTTGACGACACCTTCAAACTTTTCAGGCGTAATTTTGATTGCCATGCAATTTTAGAATTCATTAATTCATATCACCCAAATATTAAGTTTACCATTGAAGGTGAAATGAACGACCGTCTTCCTGTTTTTTTTAGATGTAGAAGTATTTCGTGAAAACAGTAAGTTTAACACTACAATTTTTAGGAAAAGACATTTACAGGTTTGGAACTGAATTTTCATAGCTTTTGTTTTATTAATTTTAAAATCTAACTCAATTTTTTACCCTTGTATTAGAGAGCCCGCCTCCCTTACGTCTAAGTGGCACGTATTTCATAAAGAAATTGCCTTTCTTTTAGCATATTTTAACGATAACTGCTTTCCCACCAAGCTCGTCAACAGAATTATTTACAAGGTCCTTAATAAAAAGTTTTGCACCAACACCAATGAAATTAATGTTCCAAAGCTTCCTTTTTATGCCCGATTCCCATATTTACACGATGATTCCTTTAGGGCCGAATTTACAAAAATCGTACAAAAACACTTTGGCGCATTAAAGGTAAAACTCATTCCGGTCAATCCACTAACAATTGGATCCATGTTTAAATTTAAAGATCGTTTATGCCCCCTCATGTCCTCTGGTATTGTGTACAAATATTCTTGTCCCAGAAGCAGTCTGGGAACTTATGTGAGTTCTTCTCAGAGATGATGAGGGTTCGCATAGACTGCCACAGGAGTTAGTTTTCGTACTGGATGTTCATTATCAAATCCCGAACGTCTAGTATAAGTGAACATAGCAAAAATGTAAAGTTAATATTAATATGAAGATTTTATTGTTGTTGGTCAAACCTCCAGCCCAAATGAACTGTTGATCCTGGAGAGCCTTTAAATTACCAACAACTTGTTCCGCAGTTGAACAACCAGACCACCTCCACCCCCCTTGTTTCTCTCTTAAGCCTGTGTTTCTGTGTACATTCTTTTAGTTTTTATTTATCTCTTACCATGGTAGGTCGACCCCCAGTGCTCCTCAAATATTTTTTAACTTTGTATTTTACTAATTTATTTATTTGGTTTTTTGTTTTAACTTTCCATCTGAACTTTTAACTAAGTATGTGCTTTTAACTTCTCGTGTTGTTTTATCAATTGTTAGTGTATTTTTATCTATGTGTGAAGTTTCGTTTTTTCTTTTAACTAGTTTGTAAATAATTTTTAGACTATTTTTCAAATCAATTTATTTTATATTAGTCATTATTATACAGAACCTGAAGATGCGTTCTGCCGAATGCAAAACGCGTCGGAATAAAGTGTAAAATACTTCGCCATGTTTGTTCCTGCTCCTGCTCCCTGTGCAATATATATATATATATATATATATATATATATATATATATATATATATATATATATATATATATATATATATATATATATATATATATACATATACATATACATATACATATACATATATCATATACATATACATATACATATACATATCATATACATATACATATACATATACATATATATATATATATATATATATATATATATATATATATATATATATATATATATATATATATATATATATATATATATATATATATAATATATATATATATATATATATATGATATATATATATGTATATATATATATATATATATATATATATATATATATATATATATATATATATATATATATATATATATGTATAGTTATATATATATATATATATATATATATATATATATATATATATATATATATATATATATATATATATATATATATATATATATATATATATATATATGTATATATATATATATATATATATATATATATATATATATATATATATATATATATATGCATACATACGTAGATGTGTGTGTATGTACATATGTGTTTGTGTTTATCTCTCCGGCCTTCTCGTTACTGATGGAAATTCTTTGGTCACTCTGGGCTAGAATCGTCCTACACACGAACCCTCCTGAGATCAGTTGTGAGAGTCCTCATGGAAGTTAATTTAATCTTAAGACAGAAAATACCACTTGGTCGCTTCCTGGAACCTCAAAAATGGAAAACAATTTTAGATAATTCTTGTTGAACGAAGATTTTTTAATATACCATTCTCTCTCTCTCTCTCTCTCTCTCCTCTCTCTCTCTCTCTCTCTCTCTTCTCTCTCTCTCTCTGTATATTTCGTGGTTACGCAAATATTGTGAAACACCGCTTCCTTGATTTCCAAATACGAGTCATGCTGAAATTTGTGAAGACATTTACATGCCAGGGATAGGAGGCGAAAATATTTCGAGATATTCTTTTGGCCCGTCTAACCTTTATCAGAATATCTTTAACTGGAATCTATTTTTAATTCAGTCTTGTTCTTGCTTTGAAGGAATAAAAGGTGGTCTCAAAAAAATAGTGCCCAAACAAGTCTGGAATCTGGAAGGGAGAATTCTAAGGGGAAATATTTGGTTTGTATTCCACTAACCCTCTTCCAGTAATTCACATGATTTGATTGATTTACTCTCTCTCTCTCTCTCTCTCTCTCTCTCTCTCTCTCTCTCTCTCTCTCTATATACTATATATATATATATATATATATATATATATATTATATATATATATATATATATATATATATATATATATATATATAGTGAATGTCACTGTATTACAAAGACCAAGTAAAAATTAATCAATGTTGCGCACAATACAAGGTCTATGTTTAAAGAAATCCGAACAAAAAATAATAAATGATCTGAATCTCCAATTCTGTCAGTTTGTTTGCGCCAGAATGTTTATTACCATTTAAACAATTCCACAAGCAGGGCTTTCCGTTCTCTGGTGTTGTGCATCTTCGTGAATATGTCTAAATAATGGAAAATGTTCTATGATACCCATCAGTCATTCTGCAAGTTTAAAGTGATAAAAGGCGTCTTTTCAAGTGCGATGACCTTATATTCATAGATTTTCTGAGGTCATTCCTTTCTTCTGTTGACACTTGTTGAAAGAAATATGTTTGTCCTTCAGTTGAGCGCGCTGCATTATTCCAATCAATTAACAGTAAAAACTTTTGAAAAATTTTAGCTCCTGAAAGACATTTACTTATTTTATTTATATTTGGTGACACTTAAAAAATAACATATTCATCTTTCACTGCATGAGAGGAAAAGCTTTTTAATTGGGATAAAAACGTTATACAATTTCTTCCTGTATAGATTTTTACTTTATTTTGGGAAAAAGGACATTCATACATGTAGTAGTGGAATTGCGAATTTCATCAAGTCCACTATAAACTTACAGATATCATGAACTTGGTAATTTTACTGAGCATTTCTTGAACTAGCCTGACATTTCTGAACAACTGAGCATTTAGCTTAGGTTACCTCTTTTAAGTGCTTAACACTGTGGTAGGGGTGTAATGATACTACCACTGTAGGGCTGCATTGCAATCTTACTTTTTAGTAAAAGGCTAGGTCCACTGCCAATAACTGTGGAAACTGCTGCCTTGCAGGTGGACTCTTTTAGTCAAAGGCGAAGCCCACCGCCAATAACTGTGGTTGATGAAAGCAAGGGCATGCTGTCGTAAAAACCCCCTTTCCAAACAATAAACCAAGCCTGGTGTTGTAAGGAATAAGGTGGATCAGGCAACCGACCCTTTAATGTAGGGAAAACGGTGGGAGAAAAGAAGAAGACTTACAGCTTAGCTACCAGACTTCACAAGGGGTAAGTATAAAACGGACCTTGTTAATCCTCTTGTTGTTTTGCTAATTTTACCTGTACTGGGGTACCTCTGCCACTTACATTGACATATTAAGAAAAAGCTTGTAGAATTCATAACGTTAATGTTTTGAGTGTCTCCCTCCTTGATCACTTTCGACTTCATTTAAAAGATAAACTATAACTTTCCGGCAATATGATGGAAGATATGAACTAAAATGTATAAAGCATAAAAATCTGTCTACTGATCACAATCTGAACTGAAGGCTCGTCATTAAAACTTTTGCGTGAGAGTTGCAGTAAAAAAGTCAAGAGCACTTTTATTTCCATCGAAAGTTTTTTATTTGTTCCCATCCTAAAACATTTGAATTCTCAGCTGCGCACTTTCATAAGCGCTTATCTTTGTTTTTGCAGCTCTTTATATTATGAATGAGAGGTGCACTAAAGACATTTCGTATTAAAATCTTAAATCATAATTTTGTTGTTTCAAGGATATCTTCTTTTATTGCCTAACTTAATTTTATTCTTTTATATCTTATGTAAATTCTGAAAAATAAATAAATAAATAAATAAATAAAATAAAAAAAAAGCTTTTACTAGTCCAGGCTTCTTGACGTCCAAGAGAAGATACTTCTCAAGGAAATCATACTACTTACAGTGTCTCAGTGTGATACCTAATCGTGACATTGATGGATTATTATTTTTTCTGGGGGCATTTCTCGTTATCTAGAAGCATAGATCTCGATAAATTAAACATTCTCTTTAGCCACCCGAGGAATACTGAGTAAATGTAACTTTCTTCAAGAGGAAAATACTTTTGTTCATTTTAACTAAACCTCTCAACAATAGAACCGATCAAACCTCCAGCGCTCCACACTTTATTTCATTATTATCATTATCATTATTATTATTATTATTATTATTATTATTATTATTATTATATTATTATTATTATTATTATTATTATTATTACTGAACACTCACTCAGATAAACCCGGATCAAGAGAATAGATAAACCAAAGAAATGTCCACACAATAAAAGAAATAATTTTTATGAGTATTTCTGAAAAAAAAAAAAAAAAAAAAAAAAAAAACAGACCCGAGAGAGAGAATGGAAACAGAGCCTCTGTCACACGGCAAATTGACAAGACTTTAATGAGAGATGGCATCAAGTATTTGAGGAGCTTCCCTCTCCAGAAGGCGGTCTTCTGCTATAGACATCTCACGATGGAAGCAGAAAGTTTGTGTCCTTTTAGCTTTCTACTTATATGCCATAAGTATTTTTTCTGACAGTTCTATGACATGAGTTTTGTGTATCGTTTTTTTAATCTTAATTGTTGGCTGACTATTATTTTTCACTTCATCAGCAAAATCCTTTACTTCTTTTCTTTCCTCTCTAAGCTCTATTTTTATCCGTTTTATGGATGAGCATTTTATCCTGGGGAAGTCTGCTCGTCAAATCAGTGAAATATCTTTTTATTATGTACATAATAATAATAATAATAATAATAATAATAATAATAATAATAATAATAATAACTAATAATAATAATAATAACAATAATAAGTGCTACGAGCACCAACCTGAGGGAGTGATAGAAAACGATAACGCAAAGATCCTCTGGGACTATGGTATCAGAACGGATAGGGTGATACGTGCAAACAGACCAGACGTGACTTTGATTGACAAAGTCAGAAGAAAAGTATCACTCATTGATGTCGCAATGCCATGGGACACCAGAGTTGAAGAGAAAAGAGAGGGAAAAAATGGATAAGTATCAAGATCTGAAAATAGGAATAAGAAGGATACGGGATATGCCAGTGGGAAATCGTACCCATAATCAAAGGAGCACTAGGCACGATCCCAAGATCCCTGAAAAGGAATCTAGAAAAACTAGAGGCTGAAGTAGCTCCAGGACTCATGCAGAAGAGTGTGATCCAGAAACGCACATAGTAAGAAGAGTGATGGACTCCTAAGGAGGCAGGATGCAACCCGGAACCCCACACTATAAATACCACCCAGTCGAATTGGAGGACTGTGATAGAGCAAAAAAAAAAAAATAAATAAATAAATAAAAAAAAATAATATATAATAATAAAAAGGGCAAAGTAACAATGACTGAAGGAATAAAGCTACCAGATGGGAACAATATCAAACACATAGATGAGACAGGATACAAATAACTGAGAATAATGGAAGAAGGGGATATAAAACACCAGGAAATGAAAGACACGATCAGGAAAGAATATATGCAGAGACTCAAGGCGATACTCAAGCCAAAATCAACGCCGGAAATATGATAAAAGCCATAAACACATGGGCAGTACCAGTAATCAGATACAGCGCAGGAATAGTGGAATGGACGAAAGCAGAAATCCGCAGCATAGACCAGAAAACTAGGAAACATAAGACATTACACAAAGCACTACACCCAAGAGCAAATACGACAGACTATGTTCAAAGAACGATAGATGGAAATAACATCTCTCCCCATATGTAGGAAGTGCAATACGAAAAATGAAACCATAAACCACATAGCAAGCGAATGCCCGGCACTTGCACAGAACCAGTACAAAAGAGGCATGATTCAGTGGCTAAAGCCCTTCACTGGAGCCTGTGCAAGAAACATCAGCTACCTTGCAGTAATAAGTCGGTACGAGCACCAACCTGAGGGAGTGATAGAAAACGATCAGGCAAAGATCCTCTGGGACTATGGTATCAGAACGGATTGGGTGATACGTGCAAATAGACCAGACATGACGTTGATTGACAAAGTCAAGAAGAAAGTATCACTCATTGATGTCGCAATACCATGGGACACCAGAGTTGAAGAGAGAAAGGGAAAAAATGGATAAGTATCAAGACCTGAAAATAGAAATAAGAAGGATATGGGTATGCCAGTGGAAATCGTACCCTTAATCATAGGAGCACTAGGCCGATTCCAAGATCCCTGAAAAGGAATCTAGAAAACTAGATGCTGAAGTAGCTCCAGGACTCATGCAGAAGAGTGTGATCCTAGAAACGGCGCACATAGTAAGAAAAGTGATGGACTCCTAAGGAGGCAGGATGCAACCCGGAACCCCACACTATAAATACCACCAGTCGAATTGGAGACTGTGATAGAGCAAAAAAATAGTAATAATAATAATAATATTAATAGACTTTGCCAAACTCCAAGTGCTTGCGAGCATTAGCGCATCTCTGTATATCCAGAGTGGGATTCTAGTTCTTCAAGTTCTCAATTTTCAAGTTTGCTATTAATTAAAAGAAAGGAATAACGTCCGATATATCAAGTATCCTTACATTCAAATAATGATTTACTGAAAATATAAAGGCTTTATAAAGACTTTTCCCTTTGAATGCTTCCTTAACATCACTTGAATGTTAGGAATTCACATGATGTACAAGCCACGGTTATTTGCTAAGTTATTCCTACTAGTATCCTGAATTATGAATTTTCGGTAACTGAAATTCAGAAACATTCCCATTTTCGTAATATTAGAAATACTTAAACTTACACCCGGTATTGATGATAGGGCAACTTGACGTGCGCAGTTCAAATGACTTGAACGATACCCAGTGACCCAACGCAAACTTCTGATGCAGTTCCACACTATTACCGCGACGCCTTTTTACATGTTATGCGTTTGTCATGATTTCTTCATTTCAGCAAACTACTGTATATAATTGTACCTAATTACAAATTGATATTTTCGATATTGTTGCCAGGAGTAATACATTAGCGACAGAATCCTGACTAATTTTTGGAAATGTTTTAAAATTGTGCTTTTTTTTTTGTCACTATTATTTATTTTTTTTTTTTTGCTCCAAGGCCCCTCGAGATGTTTATAATTCCCAGTCTGAATGATACTTAACTGAAAGGGTCACTCATTTTGCTTCTCAAAAGTATTTCATCACGCGCGTGTTGATCCATCGTCGGTCCCTTGTAATTTCTCAGAATCTCTTTCTCAGTGGAATAAAAAATGTATTGTTCTGAAAGTATACAAATCGAAAGTAATAGACTAAAAAGGATTACTGGATAACCTTCGAAAATATTTGGTGAGAGACAATGGAATAAATAAGACAAACTTCAGCTGATAAATCGCCCAAAGTCACATGGAGCACTGCGTCGTAGGTGGCAGATGAGAATAAACTTTATGGCGCAGTAAACGACCAAGGAACAAGGCACTACGATAGATATGTCACAATCTGCAGGTTTAATGTCCCTGCACCGTCATGAAAGACATACCACTGCGTCGTAAAAGGATTTTGAGGGTCGCCAGAGCCAGCGAATATAATAAAAATTACGGCGCTTAACTTAGACAAGGATGTTATTATGTCAGTCTGAGAGAGATTCTTTTCTTCTGCGTGCGATATTCTTGAAGGAAAGCTTATGAAAGAGGAAGGAAATATACTCTTGCATAATTTGCGTTAGTTAAAGTGCAACGATAGCGAGGATACTTTCACCGCTTGTATGTAGTAATGATAATTCCTGAATATATGAGAAAATATGGTAAAATTAAACGAGAATGCTTCTGAGATAAAGAATGAGAATATTATGACCATAAAACCAAGCAGTTTGCAGTTTGCTCATTGAAATGTAGAAATAATCTGCAAGCGATCCTAAGAGGTAAAATCGCCAAGTCAGTGAATAGTATATACATGAATGCAGAATATTCATCTGCCACTATCCTAACATCAGTTACATAACACGGCAATGATACTATCAATTGCTTCAGTATGAAAAAGAATTTATTGATTTCTTCATGTAACCCTTAGTGGATGGGTACACTTTGAGATGTGTCAATATACGAAAAGAAAAAAAAACAATAGAAAGAGGAAGATATGCAAACGCACATTGCGAAAGTAAAAATTCTAATAAATTTTCTCGATCTTCCACAAGAAATTGAAATGACTGTTCACAAGCCCTTGTTGGCCTATTTTACAAGATAATCGTAAATTTTAACAAGTTATACATGTTGTTTCTAATGAATAATTTTTTTTTATTTTGTAAAATTATAATTAAAGCTCACACAATAACAAAACAGGTAACAAATAAAATCAGTATATACCAAATTCTGACCATATTTGTTGTAAAATATCTACGTAAATTTATATTTATATATATATATATATATATATATATATATATATATATATATATATATATATATATATATATATATATATATATATATATATATATATTACAAGAGTTCATGCAAATAACGTGGAAATAAAAGAAACAGTAATTCTGAGCAGAAAATATGCTATAAAAATGGTCATTGTAATGCTTCATTTTTCAGTGAGGTAAATTTCTAAAATAACCGTTCATCATTAACTGCTCACGGTCTAGAGATCTTGTTAATAGGAATTAGAGTAGCTAAGGATGTAGGTAGGAGGGGGATGGAACGAAGGGCAAGTCTTTTAATTATGATAGATTTTTGCCTTTTTGAGCAATGAAAAAATATTTATTTAGAGAGATTTCATGTAATATCATTTCAATAATTTCCTTATGGCTTTACCACATACCTTTACGCATTGAGAAAATACTTTAATTGTTGTTTGGTAATATTTGTTTGATATCATTGATTCTAGCGCGTTCTGTCCTGCCACCTTGTCACGGAATTATTGAATCAGATGCTGAATAAGTAAGTGGGAGGATACTGTATTTTGAATAATGTTAGTTTTTGTACCTTTTTTCAATTACTGTATGAATAGTATATGTTCGAAAAGAAGGAAGAATGGGAATTTTCATATCCCATCCATTTTTTCATTTGATGGAGACATTGACGTATTTTCATTTTTCATTGGTGTCTTATGAATACACTTCGTGGAAAGGGAGAGATTTTTAATAGTAAAATTTAAATCTGTGATCGATGTCGAATGAATAACCATAGATTTGATGGAGGGGAGATTAAAATGGGTTTTCTTTTCTTGGATTCAACAAACGTGTGATCTGAAAATTGGTTGACTGGACTGTTGTTGAAGCAAGTCTGGAACATTTATTAACCTTCTCACATTAAATTTTCAAAGTGGAACTGATGCATAATGCCGTTCTTTGCAGCGGATATCTTACTTTTCCTCAACATTTCTGGCTTGTTTCTCATGTCCTTTGAAGAGTCCATTATCCTCTACAGAAGTTCCTGATTTTGTTCTTGCATCCAAGTAATTTTGTCTACACAGAGTTAATAATACAGTGATAATATTAAGTGTGGTAATCGTGCAGACCACTTGTGCGATCCTTCTTACATAATATCCACAAATTCCACGTTACTTAAGCCTAAAGGCATTGCATCTAGTTTCTAGCTTTCTGAACAAAAAAGGAATTATTCACCTGTAATCTCACACGCCCACTTACCTTGGCTTTTGTAAAAGCGAGGCTGTTGAGTGACAAGTGAACCGATCAAGTGATTGCTTGTGCCACTCAATCATCCCCTCCCACCTCCCCCAATATCCTAGACTACTCTGACATCCCCCACACCATCTTACTCGTCTGCCAATATTAATGACGCATGATTATTTTGGAAATTCACCTCACCGACAAACAAAGCCTCAAAAGATATATCTTGAAGAAACATTTTCTGTTCAGAATTACCCATGTTTTATACTCCGAGTATGTAGGTGTGTAGTGTGTGTGTGTGTGTGTGTGTGTGTGTCTCACAATGACCTCTTAACTACTTGAATTCCCTATTTTCATTTGGTGGCACGCTTATCACTAGAGGTTTATACCAAAGCGGCGGTCAATGAATGATGAATATTTAACCTTCCATTGCAAGATTCGAACTAATGTATGGAGGATCCATCGAAAAAACACAAACACGTCCTACTAGGAAAATGGACAGAAGTCTATCCCTCACCTTAGGCATAATATACATATATATATATATATATATATATATATATATATATATATATATATATATATATATTATATATATATATATATATGCATGTGTGTGTATGTATAACTTAATCCCGATGAATACATAAATATAAACCAAATCCAAGAGGGAAAGTGAAATAATGGCATGGGTACAAATTTAAGAGGTTTACAAAGGATTAACCTTTATCCTACCGTCCATACTAATATTCATGGAAACCTCTCTATTGTTGCATATTTTTATATCATTATGATAACTAAGATCGACACAAAATTTCAGAACCTTATCTGTTTTGACAAAGGAATTACAGCATGTTCCATTGACGGAACATTGGATGGTTAATGATAATCGAATCTCATTCACAGATAATTTTATTGAACTACACAATAAACAGAAGTTTGGTACATTGGTGGTCTCCCATGTCATATGCAAAATTAAATGAAAGGGATATATAAATGAGATATCTTTATCTTCATGTTGTTCCTCTGGTCATCTACAAGGTCCTCGATGTCACCTTCTTGATCACCAGAATCCCCCGCAGCTGGAGGCAGTACCACGACTTTCACTATGTTATTGGAAGACTCGGCCATATCTAGTGCATCTTGCATTGTAGTTCCTTT
>NC_061095.1:42312718-42320218 GCF_015104395.2 Macrobrachium nipponense | reverse complement strand
GTAGTTGAAATATCAAAACAAGTAAAAAATGCGACTAAGAAACGAGTTTTCTCTACAGTGGCGCGTTAACCACGGCCGCTAATACTCTTAGCCATGTCCAACGAAATTCACCCACAGTCCGTTGGTGGCTATCTTTAACCGTAATGAAATTATAACTTCGTATGTTTGATGATTAGAGGGTGGATGATCAACATCCCAATTTGCAGCACTCTAGCTCAGTAGTTTTTAAGATCTGAGCGCTGGCGAACAGACAAAGTCGCCACAATAGATTTCTTTCACAGAAAAGTAAAAGTGCAGGAGGGGAGACAGAGGTGGTACCGACACCTTCTGGGAAGGGAGGAAGACCAAATGGGAAGGAAAGCTATGTTGATGGAAGCTCAGGGTAGGAAAAGACGAGAAAGGACTAAATCTAAATCTAAATCTAAAGATGTAAAGTTTTATCTGCCAAAAGAAGTTTCCTTTTATCTTCAATACTTTTGGAGATATTATTACTTGAATAGCATTAGGGTGGGCCGTACCAGGCTGCCAGAAATGAACGTTTCCAGTAAGACTTTGCTTTGCTCGTAATAATTAAAACATCATTTATATGTGAATCTATGATATTTTTAGAATAAATCTTATATGGGATGAATTTTATAGGTATAAGGTTTTATCTGCTGAAAGAATTTTTCTTTCATCTTCAGTACATTTGGAGATAGGGGTGGGACGTGCCGGGCTGAAACAAATGAGCCTGTTTCCATTCAGACTTCGCTTCGCTCATAATTAAGGACCTTCCCTTCACTCGGTGCTTGGGATATGATAGTGATGTTTATAATTAAGCAAAAACTAAGAAATTCCCAAACACCTATTTATTCATATCATCAGAGATATGTCAGGAAATGAACATATTAGGGGCACAGTAAAGGTCACTGAAGCATCAAAGAAAGTGCAAGAGCCAAAGGTTAAGATGCTATGGCCACCTGATGAGAAGAGAAGAGCAACACATGGCAAGAGAAGTGATGGACGTGGAGGTGGATGGAACACGAAGGAGAGGAAGACCTAAGACCAGGTGGAGGAGAGATTGCATTAGAGATGATATGAGGGAGAAGAGAGTACGGGAGGAAATGACACAGGACAGAGGTAGATGGAAGAGACTCATTCAAAACGGTGAACCCGAATAGGGATAAAGGTGGGAAGAAGATTAGAGAGATGTCAAGAAAAAATTGAGAAGGAGCAGACGAATATAACAGCAAAACACTGTTTCTCTTCTCCCATGTTACGCCATTATCAGAACGACCCTTTTGGGAAGAGAAGCTCCTCAAGCACTTGACGTCAGTCCTCGAGAAGTGTTCACGTCACTTGTCTGGCTGTTAGCTGCTCCGTTTTCTTTCTTTTCTTTTTTTTCTACGGGTTCACATTTTCTCTTGACGTCCTGACACGTTGGTTAATGCTCATCTGTGTTATGGCATGAAATTTGTTTTAGAATAAATTAGTTGTAATAAAATTTTATTTGTTTAAAGATGAAAATACTCTTCTAGTTGCTAATATACTATCATTATCTCTTACTTTCACATCACTTCTAGCTTTATCTTTATTTATATCTATATGAAAAGGATACTTCTCATATTATTTGAAACAATATCTTCCTTGATATTTGACGGTTAATTAAACTGATATGTAGATTTCCGCAAGAATTAAGTCTATGAATAAACGTCTGAATACAGTGGTGGAAGAGAAAATCAACCTGATAGCTGGAGACAGGAAAACGCAGGAGAAAAGAAATAAAAAATAAATAGTTTTGCTATCAAAGGTAACTGAGAGAAGCGGTTTTCACTGATGGGGATTAATAAGTAATAATCCAATAGACATATATCAGGCCACAATGCATAATGGAGAGGTGCCGTACGAGTTTTTATTTTTTTGCAATGACACAAGCCAAATGGCTCTCATGAATAAAATGAGTCAAAAGGCAATTGCCCAAGACTATTAGCAGCGTACCCATGGCTCCCCCAAATACCCTTTTATTTGACATGTTTATTGATATAGTCGGTGCAATACAAAGAATTTGGATTTTACATTAGATATCTTCCATTATCGTTACTTCGTTGTTAACGATATACAAAACGAAACTGTGGACTATTTTAGAACGCCAATCATTTTAACTGAAAAAAAAACCTTCATATGGTTATTTATTTATAGGTGCAATATTTAACTAAGATGATATCGTACTTCGCATTTTCTACTTATGGGAAAATGATGAAAAACAGACGGAGATGTCTCGATCTTAATATGTTCTCGGTATTAGAAGATGTAGAATTTTGGAATATGTCAACAATTTCCGCTGATCGTAGATTTCATTTGATTGTTGAAAAGATTCAGCTTTGTAGAGAAAGTTACGACAGATATGCAAGAAACATCACTGCAATTAGTGCAAAGATTTGAGATTTCTAAGTTGTTTTTAGTTATAATAGTTGGGGTCAAGAGTCACCTTCATGAATAGGGTTATCCATGAATCCTTCTTTTTCTATGCAAGTATATATTTTGTTCAGTCATTTGCGATACTCCGTAAACCCCCTGAGCATTTATTCTATAATAACTTCGCTGCTTCTTCCTCTTTCACAGTATAAATTCCCCTTTGATTCCCAAAGGCTTTCAAGGGCGTTTGTTGGAAAGGCCTTCAAAAATGGTAATGAACTTGGTTTCCTCCATTGGAAAGAAAATGGCATCTTCCGAAACTATTCTTGGGTATTTATCCCCTGGAACTAGATTTTGCATTCTGAATGCGATTCTGGAACGAGAGAGAGAGAGAGAGAGAGAGAGAGAGAGAGAGAGAGAGAGAGAGAGGAGAGAAGAGAAAGAGAGAGAGAGAGAGAGAGAGAGAGAGAGAGAGAGAGAGAGAGAGAGAATCTAAACATTAGCTCTTCATTAACGTCGGGTATAATGACCAAGTGTCTGTCGAATTCAGAAGTATTTTCTTTACATAAATGTTCATGTACTAACATCAATTGCTTATTAAAACAATTACTGACCAAGGGGGTTGTCTTTCCTTATTTCATTCATTCCATCACATTTAGTTTAATTAATGAAATTCTCCCTTTGCACTTGTTTTTAACGCTGTTTCCTCACAGTCCTGTCACCCTTGTTGATCAGTCTTTTGTATTCTGCCTTGGTCACCTCTTCCTCTCTTCTGTTCTTCAGAGAAACATCTTTTGTCTCTTTCTTTGAACCGCTTCTCTCACTTTCCCTCTGTACAGGGCTTTCTTTTTCTCTTCTTTGATGATTATCTAAGACCTCTCTTCTGTACCTGGCCCAGTACTAATACCGAAGACAACAAAGTATTCAATAATAATATAATAATAATAATATAATATAATATAATAATAATAATAATAATAATAATAATAGTACTACAGAAGATGGAAGCCGGGTACCACTCAAGAAAAGAGCAACAGAATCAACCATCTGATGTTCATGGACGACATCAAGCTGTATGGTAAGAGCATCAAGAAGTAAGATAACCTAATCCAGACTGTAAGGATTGTATCTGGGGAATCAGGATGGAGTTTGGAACAGAAAAATGCGCCTTAGTCAACATACAAAAAGGGAAAGTAACGAGAACTGAAGGGATAAAGCTACCAGATGGGAGCAACATCAAACACATAGATGAGACAGGATACAAATACCTGGGAATAATGGAATTAGGGGATATAAAACACCAAGTGATGAAGGACGCGATCAGAAAGAATATATGCAGAGACTCAAGGCGATACTCAAGTCAAAACTCAACGCCGGAAATATGATAAAAGCCATAAACACATGGGCAGTGCCAGTAATCAGATACAGTGCAGGAATAGAGGATGGACGAAGGCAGACTCCGCAGCATAGATCAGAAAACTAGGAAACATATGACAATACACAAAGCACTACACCCAAGGAGCAAATACGGACAGACTATACATAACACGAAAGGAAGGAGGAGAGGACTACTAAGTATAGAGGACTGCGTCACATCGAGAACAGAGCACTGGGACAATATCTGAAAACCAGTGAAGACGAGTGGCTAAAGAGTGCATTGGAAGAAGGACTAATAAAAGTAGACGAAGACCCACAAATATTTATACAGAGACAAGGAGAATGACAGACAGAACAGAGGAATGGCACAACAAACCAATGCACGGACAAACCAGATATGTTCAAAGAACGATAGACGGAAATAACATCTCTCCCATATGTAGGAAGTGCAATACGAAAATGAAACCATAAACCACATAGCAAGCGAATGCCCGGTACTTGCACAGAGCCAGTAACAAAAAGAGGCATGATTCAGTGGCAAAAGCCCTCCACTGGAGCCTGTGCAAGAAACATCAGCTACCTTGCAGTAATAAGTGGTACGAGCACCAACCTGAGGGAGTGATAGAAACGATCAGGACAAAGATCCTCTGGGACTATTGGTATCAGAACGGATAGGGTGATACGGTGCCAAATAGACCAGACGTGACGTTGATAGAACAAAATCAGAAGAAAGTATCACTCATTGATGTTCGCAATACCATGGACACCAGAGTTGAAGAGAAAGAGAGGGAAAAATGGATAAGTATCAAGATCTGAAAAATAGAAATAAGAAGGGGGGATATGGGATATGCCAGTGGAAATCGTACCCATAATCATAGGAGCACTAGGCACGATCCCAAGATCCCTGAAAAGGATCTGGAAAAACTAGAGGCTGAAGTAGCTCCAGGATTCATGCAGAAGAGTGTGATCCTAGAAACGGCATACATAGTATGAAAAGTGATGGACTCCTAAGGAGGCAGGATGCAACCCAGAACCCCACACTATAAATACCACCCAGATCGAATTGGAGGACTGTGATAGAGCAAAAAAAAAAAAAAAAATAATAATAATAATAGTAGTATTATATAATAATAATAAATAATATAATAATAATAATATAATAATAATAATAATAATAATAATAATAATAGTACTGCTGCACTGTGTATGAGTTTTTATTTGCATTAAGCTGTTGATTTATTGCAGAGATAATAAAGTCTTTTGATATTTCATCGAAAATTGTGTTTGCTTTCGAATGCTTGCCCATCTTATACTATAAAAGACCATATCGTTATTTATCTGGTCCAGAACGTGGCACAAACTACTTGGGTAAATATATATAATGCACTACATTTAATGATGCAGTTACATCAACCCAGATTATTCAGTGATATCAGCTTTACAAAACATGGATTAAAATAAACACAAATAACACAAGAGAGGTAAGAGACAAATGTTATCTATGGGGTGAAAGGGAAGAAGGAGTTATGAAGAAAGAAGAGCATGAAGGGAAGATCGCTTGAATGCGCATGACGAAAAAAATCATTCATAATTGCTTCAAGATAATAGTCGGTGAAGAATAAACCACCGTTCCGTGTAAAAAGAAAACCAAATTGATGAAAATTAAATCTTGCCAACATCAAAAAGAAGTAGACGAGGATTTAAAATGCATAACAGTCAGAATACGAGAGAGACTCTGATGGAACCCAAATCATGACCCCTTCTGGAGGATCAGTCACAAACTAACCATGTCGCTTGTGTGACTGACCGACAGTAATTCCATTCGTCTTGGCCAGTTAGATATATATATCATCAAGTCCGCATAAGGCCTCTTATTCTCTTTAACAACGTGCCTTGCTTATGGCCCGCTTCATCTACAGCGATCACTAACTACCTTCATCTCAGTTAATATAGATATCGATAGATAAAATGTAAAAATAAAAGTGCTTTAATTTTTGTTTTATCCATCTAAATCAATATTACTGATATGAAAGCTGGTTAGTGTTTACAGTAGATGAAGCCGGGCCACAAAGCAAATTACGGTGTTATAGAGAATAAGAAGCCTTTTGAGGAACCGTTGACTGTGACTAGCCGAGATGAATGGAATAAAAAAAAGATTTTTTTTTTTCTGTAGCTAATTTAATACTTATTTTGGTGACCTCCTAAAGATAATCACTGGTCGACTGAGGGAAAACTTCTCTTGCTGCTGAAGCTACGAACCTCTTCTGACTTGAAAGAGGATTTTGTGGGCTATAAAAAGGATTGAACAACATGACCATCCTAATATTATAATCTATAAAGTAGCAACACTTTATAAGAAGACCTGTTTATACACATAAGGTATTGTTTACTCATTCAAGAAGGATTTTTTTTTACCATAAGGATATTGGTAAAATATTTTTTATTTATTTTGATTTATTTATAAGAGAGAAAGATACAAGTTTCATTCCATTAATCAACTTTTACAGGATGAAGACATCGAACTCCTCAATAACTGGTCAAGTATTAGTGATCAAGAGAGAGAGAGAGAGAGAGAGAGAGAGAGAGAGAGAGAGAGAGAGAGAGAGAGAGAGCAGTAGGCATTAATTTGACGTAGCGCCTTGTGAGAGTCCCGAAGGTAATTACCCTTAATTAACTTGACGAAGTGTTGCCTAGCAGAGAAATTCAGGCCAGGAAGTGAAGATGGAACGCTAGACTCAAAGGCAGCTTGGACTCCTGAGCTGTTCTTGGTCTTGCTTGAGCAGAGCGTTCACGGGTATGCATGTACATGTGCTTTCATGAATGTATGTGTTTTTTGCCTAGTGAGCTTGTCGTGTTAACTACCCTACTAAATCGGCAGAGCTGAGTTAACTACTGGTTCTCTCCAATGACATGAAGGAACAGAAAGATGGGAGGAAGATCAATGGAAAGTAATTAGATGATTAACTAAAAACTTATCAGGAGTAGAAAAGTATAAGATGCAGAAATCACTAGCCTTCATGAAGAACCACTGAACGACTGTTATCTTATTTACTAGAAGACAGAATATATCTAATGAGAGGATTTGCATGTCTTTCCTGTTCTGGAAATAAAGGAAACTAATGTGGGTCTTACGGTCAGTATGGTGCTTCAAATATCCCAGATATTGGTTAAATTTATATAAAATATTTGATGGTATAATCATATGTTATTATTCCACTATTATGTAAGTATCATGTATTGGCAATACTCACTAGTTTATTCGTACACATATACATACATATATTATATACCGAAATACACTCGTATCACAACATATTATTACACAGGTCTTTGTTACCTGTTTTCACGTCCGTACAACCCAGGATACCGAGGAAGATTTTATTATAAAAAATTTATAAATATTTTTACATGAACCCCATGTAACTCAAGTTATTGCGTTCCTAGTCAAATAGCTATTGTAAGAAGAATCTACGGAAATATCCGCAACCTTATATATTTTCACTGAAAAAAAAACTCGCAGTGTTCAACTTTCCCATTCTAAAGATGTAATGAGTTGTTTACCATCTTCCCAAAGGACCAAATGTATTCTCTTCATCGCAATAAATTTGCTAATGTTTCATTTCGAATCGTATTTTCTACTCCCACAGTGTGTAAGAAATATCTGTATAATAAAAATTCTTATTTAAATTATCTCCTTCGTTTCTGGACGATAATATTGCATAACACTTT
>NC_061095.1:42305737-42312218 GCF_015104395.2 Macrobrachium nipponense | reverse complement strand
ACAAACATAATTTTCTTTTATTGAGCTTTTACCATCTTCATTATTTAAAAATGAAAAAAAGTGAACATGAGGAGGAGAGTGGAATAATTTGAGTACTCCGGATAAAACTTTCTCTCTCTCTCTCTCTCTCTCTCTCTCTCTCTCTCTCTCTCTCTCTCTCTCTCTTCTCTCTGCACAAATGGTCATCATCCTCCCCTTGTGTTTGCTCTAGTTGCAGCGCCAGCAAGTACTATTTATTATATCAATCAATCACGCACCAGGTATTCAGTACTACATCTGTCCCCCCCCCCCCCCACGCATCGCCCCCCCCCCCTTAAAAACAAGCAAGAAAAAATCCCACATTTAGTTGTTTTCCTATTATCTAGGTCTTAAAACAATATCTGCTTTCCCTGTTCTAGGGGATGTATTACCTTGCTTGCCTGTTTCATCATATTATATATATATATATATATTATATAGTTATGATATATATATATACTATAATATATATATATAGATATATATATATATATATATATATATTCGGCGAAAAATGTACCTAACAGTGAAAAAAGCAGAAAAACAATTGTTAATAATGTGAGATATTCATTGTAGATTAATAAAAACACATTAATAATTGTAAACAAAATTATTCATTATAAACCTTTTATATCTAAAAAATAAAAGTGCTCTTTTATAAAGATTGGTAGATCAAAATAAAAAAAATGACTACGATGAAATTTTCTAAACCTCTGTTTTCCTCAGAGAAACCAATCTGGTAATGAGTTATATCGACTGATTTTCGTGACAAAAGGAAAGGATACTATGGTAGTTTGATGGGATATTTACCAATGAAGTAGGAAATATTTCCTTAATAGCTGACAAGATTAGGAACAAGAGCCTCATTACGTCCAGCGAAAATCTAATCCGTGGGGAGTAATGAAAAGACATGACTATGGATTCTTTCCTTCACTCCAGTAAATAGGATGATTTGCGCTGGACGTAAAGAGGCTCTTCTAATCTGGTCAGCTATTATATATTTCCTACACCGGTAAATATCCCAACAAATTACCATATTGTGTCAACGAAAATCAAATCGATATAACTCAGTACCGGAATGGTTTCTCTTTGTATAACAGAATTGTTGAAAATTGTCTCGTAATCACGTTTATTTTTTATCTACCAATCTTTATAAAAGTAGCTTATAATGATAATTTCGTTTATGATTTTTTATTGTTTTTTTTTTAATTCTACATATAACATCTCATTTTATTAAAAAATAATTTTTTTTCACGGTATAGTTACATTGCCAATTACACACACACACACACACACACACACAGGGAAAGCAGACATTGTTTAAGATTTAGATAATAAGAAAACAGCTAAGTATGGGATGGGTTTTTATTTTTATTTGATTTTGGAGGGATGTGAGGGGACGGTTGTTAACACTGAATACCTGGTGCTTGCTTGATTAATTAGTACTTGCTGGCAGTCCAACCAGAATAAAACAACAAGGATAGAGGATGACCATGACCTACAGAGAGAGAGAGGAGAGAGAGAGAGAGAGAGAGAGAGAGAGAGAGAGAGTTTTATCAGAACTCAAATTGCCCTACTCTCCCTCCTCGATGTCCATTTTTTTTTATCAATTTTAATAATGGAATAATGTAAAAAACTTCAATATTAAGAAAATTATGTATGTCTTTCTAATAAGACAGCCTATATCAATTTTTTTTAGTTTCTATAGTTCATTTGTTTATAGATACATTTGCCCTTCCTTAAAAGTATTTTTTCATAGATGTCTCCCAATAAAAATGTGTTTGCTATGTGTGTTGATATATACATACTATATATATATATATAATATATATATATATATATATATATATATATATATATATATATATATATATATATATAAGGGAAAAGTTATTTAGAATGGTTTCTTTGTCGCAATGGAAGGACAACAAGGAAAACCATTCAAATCGCACACACATATAAATATATATATATATATATATATATATATATATATATATATATAATATATATATATATATTATATATATATATATATATAATATATATATATCTATATGTGTAATATTATATATATATATATATGATATATATATATATAATATATATATATATATATATATCTATATATATATATCATATCTATATCTATATATATATATTATATAATATATATAATATATATATATATATATATATATAATATATATACTTATATATATATATATATATATATATATATATATATATATATCTATATATATATATATATATATATATATATATATATATATATATATATATATATATATATTTATATACTATATATATATCCATATATTATATATATATATATATCTATATATATATACTATCTATATATATATATATATTATATATATATATCTATATATATATATATATATATCTATATATATATATATGTGTGTGTGTTGTGACGGTTTGATGGTTTCCTTCCATTGCGACAAAAAAATAACCATTCTAAATATCTTTTCCCTTATGAAAAAATATTCCCATCTTCGACTTGTATCTAACGAAAAAATTAATGTTGTGTAAACCAGCAAATCTGCTTATAATTGTAGAACCGTCTTGTGTCTATGGTACTATCTGCTCTTTCCGGCGTATTTCCCTCGCACTCTTGGATGCTAAAAATACCCTCCTCTATCATAAAAGTCTGTGAATAATATTTTCCCTCTCGCCAGTTTCTTTTGTACCCTTACGCAAGATCCTGAACTCAGAGATTTAGTCCTTTCGAAAACCCTCCTACCTTTTTTTTTTAGCTGTTCATTTTATTTATCTTTTTTTACAATCTCTCCCATAAAATATGCCTTAGACTGGGCACTTTGCAAACTTTAGTGTTTGAGCAGAAGCGAATGTTCTTTCTGTAAAAATGCTGATTGCAAATAAATGAATAGATAAATATATAAACAAACCCAAAAAATAAAAAAAGATTAGAATCAAGTATTTTTCCATGTGATCTTGTAAAAGTTAACAATCATTTTTTCATGAAAGTCGGGATGATAAGCCACCTGCAGTAACATCACTAATTAATTACTGATGCGACTTTAACTAACATAAGTAATATTGAGTAATGAAAATGGGATTTCACCTCAGAAACAGATTTGTTTATATATATATATATATATATATATATATATATATATATATATATATATATATATATATATATATATATATATATATATATATATATATATATATTTACTTCTAGGGCACAATTTTTCACGGATACAACATTCATTGAATAGAATGGCTTTCTCACTGTTAACCCAGCTTTTTTTTGAAATTGCTTCATATTTTCTAATTATTTTCTTTACTTCATTGTTCAGGTTACTAATGGACACATAATGGGGTTCTTCCATTTACTCCAGTATTTTTACACGCGACAGCTTTTTCGTCAACCTATACGTATTGACGTTTCAAGCGTACTGATACAAATATAAGCCTACATGCGTTTTGTGACGTCATGAGGACGGAAAGGTAGTACAATTGCCAGATACCTAGTTCTAAGTATTTACAAAAGACTATAGTGAAACATGAAATAAGACAAATAACTAAATATGTTAACAACAGAAATTATATAAAAAAGTTGAAAGTAAGTTATTATATACACATTATACATAAATATATATTATTACATATATGTTTAATTCACTGAAAGTCAGTATTGCGCTCCATCCTGCGCTCCTGTCCGCGTGTGGGGGTTTTGTTGCACGCGGTTTGAAGGACTACCTCCTACACGAGGGCAAGGAACGGTCTGCCTCACGTTGGATGTTAAGGCTGGGACGTTGCATTGCGATGCTGACTGCTTCTGATATCAATACGATTGTAGTTGCCTTCCTTGTGTATTATTTTGGTGTTTGTGAGAAGTTCTTGTAATGATGGTTTTTTATTGTGGGTATCCACAAAGTGCTGATGAATGGCTCCTTGGTTTCTGTGGGCCTGCATGCGACGTTTGAGTGTGGTGGTTTGTGTGTCCGATATAGCATTTTTGGGGGGACTGACATTGCTCGTCACTACAGACAAACTTGTATACTATATCAGATTTAACCTCTTTCTCCGTCGATGGGGCCGTACTATTTTTCATTACCAAAGAGGCCGTAAGGTTTGGTTTGCAGTAAATCCTTGCTGTTATTTTGTTATATGGCGCTAGGGGGGTGGTTCCTCTTCGCAGTATACCAAGGATGGCTTTCCTTTCATCTTCGTGGTGTTTGTTGTATGGTATCTGATGGTATATCACTATTTCTTTGTCTTTGTCTTGTGTGTTGTTCTCGGGGTCGGATTATGGAAAGCCTCTAATCTCTTTTTGACAACTTGCTGGATCATGTCATCTGGATATCCGTTATCAGTACGCTTGAGCGTCAATACGTATAGGTTGACGAAACAGCTGTCGCGTGTAAAAATACTGGAGTAAATGGAAGAACCCCATTATGTGTTCATTAGTAACCTGAACAATGAAGTAAAGAAAATAATTAGAAAATATGAAGCAATTTCAAAAAAGCTGGTTAACAGTGAAAAAGCCATTCTATTCAATGAATGTTGTATCCGCGAAAAATTGTGCCCTAGAAGTATTAAATATAATGGCCGGGCACGGTCGAGTTGGAACGAGGTGGAAAAATGCCTCCGACGACGAATGGAAGAATCAGCAGAAAAAGATCACCAAACTGCAAGAAGAAAGAGCAACAAAGTGGAGTGAATTCTGCAATACTACAACCACAGAGACCCAATGTGCTGTGCAACAACAAGGGGAAAGAGAAATAGAAAAGCAGTCGAAAATAGTCAGTGCAAGGCATAGCAAAAAGCTTCTGATATTAAACGGTGGACCAGTGAGAAACGAAGAGAAAAAAGCCGGGTATATTAACCTATCAGGATAGAGTTGAGTGAACACCAAAAGCAGTTGACTAAATCTAGGCCTGAACTGCCCATTACATACGAAAACCACACCTGAATCCAAGAGGATTAATACAGAAGTATTAATCGATAAACTACTGCGACTGAAAGAAGAACGCAAAATCGAACTTAAACAAGAGTGCATCGCTGAATTACTGGGTGAGGCCAATAGAACACGTGGTAACTACTTTAGTCGCATAGTCAGTCCACAGTTAAAAAAAGCAGCAAAAGAACTGAGAGAAAACGAAACCATAATAATACGCAAAGGAGATAAAACCGCAGTGTACGTCATAATGAATAGAGATGAATACGACACCAAAAATGGATAATATACTAAGTGATAATAATAAGTTTCAGCCACTTAAAAAAGACCCAACAAATGACCTCAAAAGAAAATGATGAGACTAACAGAAAAAGCGAACAATGAGCAGAGAACAGTAAGCTTTCCAAAAAAATCAATCGGAGACTTTGCACCCGGATACTGCTACGGCACAGTCAAGATTCACAAAACAGGGAAACCCGCTACGGCCCATTATATCCCAAATGACATCCCCCATGTATAAAGTGGCTAAGAAATTGAACGAAATTATTAACGCCGGACATTCCCTCAACGTTCTCGCTAAAATCATCGACGGAATTCATCGACCTACTGCAAGACACCAGCACCCGACGAAGACATAGCATCCTGGACGTTGAAAGTTTATTTACTAACGTACCAGTGGATGAAAACAATACAAATCATCATGGACAAGATATACCGCTCTGAGAAACCAACATTACCGATCCCCAAAGGAAGCCCCATTCCTCTCACATAGGGGCGAAATATATCGACAAAAGGACGGCGTGGCAATGGGTTCCCCCCTCGGGGTTCTTTTCGCAAAACGCAAACATGGCACACACAGAAGAGGTCCACATTTGAAGAACACCTAAACCCAGAATCTATGGGAGATATATTGATGATATCTTTATCACAACAAAGGGCGACAATGACATAGAAGAATTAGTAAATAAACTCCAAGCAAATTCTACATTAAATTTTAACGGTAGAAGAAGTGATGAGAAAATGCTCCCTTTCTTGGACGTACTTGTGACCCAAAAGAACAACAAATTACAATACCACCGTATACACTAAAAAGACAGACCCTGGAAGATGCTTAAATGCTAGAGGAGAATGCCCTGATGCATATAAACGATCTGTGGTAAATGCATACATAAAACGCGCCATAACACACTGTTCCACGTGGAAAGCGACTAACGAAGAAATCAACAGAGTTCAACAGCTGCCTCACAATATCGGATATCCAGATGACATGAATCCAGCAAGTTGTCAAAAAGAGATATTAGAGGCTTTCCATAATCCGACCCGAGGAACAACACACAAGACAAAGACAAAGAAATAGTGATATACCATCAGATACCATACAACAAACACCACGAAGATGAAAGGAAAGCCATCCTTGGTATACTGCGAAGAGGAACCACCCCCCTACGCGCCATATAACAAAATAACAGCAAGGATTTACTGCAAACC
>NC_061095.1:42265737-42303237 GCF_015104395.2 Macrobrachium nipponense | reverse complement strand
TTGCATATAGTTTACCAAGCCTAAGGCAGATACTTGTATGATTCTCTTAGAGATTATACTCTTTTTATATATGATTTTATTTTAAGTTGAATTCGCTGATAGGGATAGGCAATACTTCTTCGCTTTTCTTTAACCAATCTTTTAGGTTGTAGATGTAATCGGCGAAAGTATTAAATATAAGAACTTAACCTCTTTTCTTTTGATTAACACAGCCACAAAACGCGCCCCCCCACCACACACACATACACACACACACACACCAACAAAGAGAGAGAGAGAGAGAGAGAGAGAGAGAGAGAGAGAGAGAGAGGAATAGGGTTGGGCAGAGTGGATATCTTTTCCTTTTCCTTTTCCACTTGCGAAATTAAGACAGGGAATCCAGCAGTGGTAATCCGGGGAAATGCTTCTTATAGTGGATTAACTCAGTCAGGAATTATGACCACAAGCGCTGCGCCTTTTGCTTCTCGTTTTCTGGGAAATTCTGGAGTCAGTGGTCGGTGGTTGTTGGGGGGGGGGGGGGTGCCTCCTAAGGGTAAGTATGGGCTTGGAAACTTTTGTTTCTTTGTTTTCACATGTTTATAAAGTTGAGCAAACCCCTTACATGCAGAAAAATGCTATCATATTTTAGTATATTTTTTCTCGTAAAATGAACGAACATCTCTTCTAAAATAATTGGCACATTTGCATTCACTGATGATTAGGCGGGCTGAATGTAAGCTGCCTTTTCGGGGTGGCGAATGGAACAGCCAGACACAGTGGCGGGAAAATTGCTTCTTTCGCTGTTCACTACGGCAAGATGTCAACTTTATTGGACTACACCTACTCTGCTAATAAGGTACGTGCTACTTCATTACACGAAAGCATAGCAGTATATACTTTTAATTTTTATAAAGTGCGTTTTAGCAGTTTTCCCGCCACTGTATCTGGCTGTTCCATTCGCCACCCTGAAAAGGCAGCTTACATTCAGCAATAATAATACCCTATTTCGAATATTAATGGTGTAATTCACAAACAGTAAATTATTAAACACTTTTCAGTTGCAAATGTACACACAGATATTCTTTCACATAGCATAACTATTTAAAGCACGGGACGCAGGCGGTTGGACAGATGGAAAAAAAAAACCGAGTATAGTTATGCAATGTCTCTGTAAAACCTTGGAACAGAAACTAGAAAATATGGGACTACGTATGTTCGCCTAAAAACCATACTCCTCTAGGCTGTGTGTGATCTCAAAGTGAACAAGACTCTGTTTTTCAGATAGTTACAGGCATCCTAAATAGTTTGTATCTGTATTATAATGAACATCGCTTTTATGTTACAAGATAGGTTGCAATTATCAGATCGGCGTAAATAACTACAGGAAACAATTCCGCTGAAACTAACAATAATTCCATGAATGACCTTTTGTGTTTATATTTGCTCAAGCATACATTATTTGTCTAAGGTACAGTTAAACAGCAGAACATATTTTATAAAACTCAAATTACCTCCAGTATTTGACATTTGGTTCTCACACATGAAAATTATACTGGGTCTCTTGCCATGGAGAAAGAAGTTAAGTCAACCAGAAGGAAAAAAAAAACGGTGCCAAAAATTAAAATTAACTTCCTAAGAACATAACGAAGGTCACACATTCTGACTTTCAAAGCCAGAATCACAGCTAGTACTGAGTCATAGTCGACTTATTTTGGTTAAAGATAATAAGCAGGGTGAACAGGTGAACTGATTTAACATTCCTCTGTTTAAAATACAATGTGTACTGGAGAAAAATCGCCTCCTTTCTAAATCCCATTTGTTCTGAAACAATCGCCATAGATGAATTTAATTTTGGGCAAGGTTTCCTACAGGAATATCTAAAACCTGTATAAAAAAAAAGAAACAATAATCGAACCGTAAAAGGTATGAACAGCCATTTACTATTTGAAATTCAAATCATAAATCGTTGTTTCATTTAAAAAATATGAACATCGAATTCCATAGATATCGATAATGGTGTTTATGTGATACAGGGGAAAAATCCACTTACAAAAAAATATTGTATGGACTGTTTAAATTCTATAGTTTACATTTCTTTCCAAGTATCGGGAAAGGTCAACAACAATCGTTTGCAGGTATGAGTGCTAAAGAAGATCTGCATCATTCATTCCGTCATTACCTTCATGGAGCGATAATATCTCTTGAACAAAGACTGGTAAAAAAGGAAAAAAACTACAGAATAATGAATAGTATACTTTCCTCTGTACTATCAAATAATATAACAGCTTCCTTTTAAAAGAAGCTCATCATTATTCTCTAAATTCCATTAACACAACGCTCTCTGAGCACTGGGACATCATAAAAAAACTTTCTTGATGGAAGATAATTGTTTTTTTTATGTTTTTTGTTTGTTTGTATTTTTCCTCCGTTTACTTTGATAGCGAAAAAAAGTTAAAAATAAAATCAATAAAAAGAAAATGCAATTAAATAGAGTATTTGAAAATACCCATTTAAAATTTTTAGAACAAACGAATAATTATATCTGCTTGGTACAGATAGACAGATAGATAGAAAGCGTTATATTTTCTGCAGTTTTTCATCACCAATAACAATAAAAAAGTGACATCGAAATTCGTTCCTTCGGATATATTTGACAACAAAATGTAATAAAAGAGGGCACGAACAATAATTCATCAATATAGGAGTAGATATTGCATCAAATAAATCCTCCTCCTGATGTTTCGACATATATCGTGTTTTTGCTTTCATCTTAACACTGACGTTTTCCCAGAGTCAAAGCATCAGTGGATATTGCTTTTCGATGCATAGTTAAATTTTTCGAGCTTAATGATTTATGTGACTTCATCCTGTTCAAGGCTACAAGGACGCAGGGTTTGGAATAATTTTTTTCCAAAATTCATATTTCACCTCTAAGGTTACTGATATGTAAGTAAATAACTTCTGCCGAAGGTGTGTGAGGGACTTTGGGGTCCCAAGGCAAAAGGTTGTATCTCTGTCCATGAGTTTTTTTTCCTTTGAAATCCTTTGGTCGGAAAACTCAAAGCAATTTGCTTGAGACGAAGCACAAAGAATTCCTTCCCTCTTTGGAAGATAAGGCTTTGATCGGGGGGGGAAAGACAACGAAGACAAGATAATAAAATGCTATGGACCAATGACGAAAGAAAGCAGTTTGTTACATTGCCCTTTTCTATTTATTTATTTGTTTCATTTGTTTAGGTACAAAGCTGTTTCTCATTACCGGAATTATTCGTGAATATGCATGAATTGATGGAAGGTGACTGGAACAGAAATAAATGCATAATATGCTTTACCTCACCGTAACATGCATTATTTGAGCAAACATAGGAAATTCGGTGTCACTGGCCATTACTATCGATGAACCAGTTCATACATATAATGAATGAAAGAATGAATCGGTCAGTCAAGAAATATTCACAGTATACGTCGTGCTGTAGAGGTCTTTGCTTATCTCTTTGTTTGGTTTATAATCCAGTATTAATTAGAAAGGAACCAAAATGGCGTCTCAGCCAGAGTTGGAAGTGTTTTGGAAGCCGAGTCAATAATTGTACCCCGCTGACGTTAACACAAACATACGTACAAACTCTAACCCCGAGTTGTCAGACACAACTCGTGACACACACATCAGTAAAGTTCACGAACAAATGATACTTTAACAGGAAAGCAGGATAAAAGTTTGCTAATGTTTTAACATAACAATGCTACCCTTGAATACAAGATGCGTAATATCAAATACTGACAAATAGGTTACTTCCTTGATTTACGCCGCTTTTCGGTTGCGACGATCGTATAACACGTTCATCAAAATATTATGTAAACTTTGGCTAAACTACTTTATCACTCCATCTTTTAGCTTGCTTTCTACTAGATAATAGAAATTAATTCAACACTTATACATTACAGTTACGATTGTTACATTTTGTTATTTATATAAATACACAAAATACTAATATTCAATATCTCAGGAGCGTGTGGCACAGCACAGAAATGAGCCTC
Source organism: Macrobrachium nipponense (assembly GCF_015104395.2). Classification (NCBI taxonomy): domain Eukaryota; kingdom Metazoa; phylum Arthropoda; class Malacostraca; order Decapoda; family Palaemonidae; genus Macrobrachium; species Macrobrachium nipponense. The sequence goes on along the minus strand of NC_061095.1, from coordinate 42,299,223 downwards.
TTTTGGTATTGTTAATTTCCTCTTCCGGTTGCCTCTCGCTTTGTCTAGTACAGTCACACTAAATATATAGCTCCATTATGTGTCGTTTATGAAAGATATTAGAGAATAAAGGGACGTAGGAAAACTTCTCTTGGGCAAGAAAATGTAAAAAAAGTCTCTGGTGATAGGGCAATACTTACTCCCATTAACTTTGTTTTTTAATGCTAGAAAATTTTGGGCGAATACACTCGCGCACGCACACCATATATATATATATATATATATATATATATATATATATATATATATATATATATATATATATATATATATATATATATATATATATATATATATATATATAATAAAACAACGCACACATGATTTATATATATATATATATATATATATATATATATATATATATATATATATATATATATATATATATATATATATATATATATATATATATATAATAAAACAACGACACACATGATTTATATATATATATATATATATATATATATATATATATATATATATATATATATATATATATATTATGTAAATCATGTGTGTCGTTGTTTTATTATAAGTTATTCATATTGACCTCTAACAAGTTGGAAAGATATTTGGTTACCCAGACAATTTGACTTGTCCAGGAAGGAGATAACATCTGGTCTCATATTCCATTTCCATCGCTGATTGGTCCTGCCTCTTTCGGCCACGAAGTTCGAGCAATAAAACTTCATTTACTCCTCAAACATTTCGTTGCCAATCGCCACCTGAGCGACATTTTTCCATCCAGGGAGCGAAAACCAGAGAAACTTTCCCTTTCTAGAAGTCTGTAATCACTGAACAACATTTTCCAGTTTCATTCAGCCGACACATTCGCTACATCGAAGGTTTTATGAATGATTTTAAAAGGTCTTGTTAAACATTGGATAGGTAGGTAATCATTTTGGTAGATTTTTTTATTATTATTTTATTTCGATTGTAAGTCTATTAACTTGACTATTTCCCTGGATAATGGTTCATGACTGTGAACAGTGTTTTCTGAAACTGTACAAGATGCAACTTGTTAGATTGGCTGTGCATAATCTAAGAAAATTTTGCCAATCGCTGTATCCTTCAAAAGCGTTGACGTTTCGCAGAACTGCATATGAGTCTGGTAAATGAATTCTTCTCAAAGTCATCACAGAAAATCGGATCACATACACTCTTCACTTCTACCTTTACAATAAAAGGAACAAAAATAGAAATGAAGACATGCATTATTTGTGGCACCTACACAAACAAATACTAAAATCATCTCAGCCTCTTTTATATGAAAATTAATATAGAAACTTTTAGTTTATATAAAAAAGCATTTAAAGTTGCTTATACTTTTAATAATAGTCCTTAATTACATCAGATAATAAAGCAAAAATCTGTTTAACTTCCATTTTAATTCAGACTTTTTGGACAAGCTCGTCATTACGAAGCCTTTAATTCGAAATAAAGCTAAAATGAAAACCCTACTTACCAGGTCACAGGACCGAATCGCACACTTTGAAGGTGAGGTTAAACAAAGGGACTTAACTTATTTCACCGCGATTAATTTTTAAAAACAATGAGCCGAAATCATTTAATAGTAACTGAGTTTAATCAAAGCACGACCGTAGTAATAACTTCAGCCACCGCTCTCTAACTTGCCTTGGGTTAACCCATTTAACCATGAACTAGATTGGCCAAAATTTAATGGCAGTATCTTATCCCCTGGAGTATTAATGGAATGGCAAAAGGCATATTTCCATTTTCATTTCCGGCAAAGGTCGAGTCCAGCTGCAGCGGACAATATCAAATTCCACGAGGCAGAAAATCTTAATGACAGTGAGGGATTCGCGGGAGGATTCCTCTCCTTGCCTTTGTCGGATGCTTTCTCTTATTATGATTCTTCGTCTTGTCTTCCATCTTGAATACCGGTAAGTGTACTGAATGAGTTTCATTGCAAAATTTGCTTGATCAATCGAGGTTTCGAAGATGACAAGTTTCTTAAAATACATTTATATAAAACGTCATGCTGAGGTCATACTAGAACGGGTCAAGGATTGATGGTTACTTTTAGACAAAGGGATTCTGGTTAAGAACGAATTTATTATTGGGATCACCGACCTCGGAGCAGTCTTAGCGTAAATTATTCAAGACCTTCTATACAGTTCTGCAGAACTCTCTCTCTCTCTCTCTCTCTCTCTCTCTCTTAAGATGCAATACAGGAGAATGACGAAGAGTCGAACATTCCAATTGCTCTTTGACCTTTGGACGAATTACTATATCTTCCAAGGACTTCAGAAATTCTTAAGTCTTATTTTATCGAAAGTCTGTAAATACATCTGTTCTGAATTGTATAGTGTTTGAGAGAGAAAAAACAAACAAATACGATTATTATAAACATTATCTGCAATTTTCCCATAAGAAGAGGACACGATGGTTTCATAGTCAGGAGAAACAAGGATAGTTTCCAACGGTTCAGACTTCATCATTTACGTCTCAGAAGAACCGCATTGCCGAGAAGTGACAACCTCTAAAAAGCAAGATGAAAAAAAAAAAAAAAAAAAAAAAAAAAAAAAAAAAAAAAAAAACAAAAAAAAAAAAAAAAAAAAAAAAAAAAACTGCAAGGACATTCAGTATCGATTCTACTCTTATTGCAAGTTTTTTTTTTTGTTTTTTTTTTTTTTTTTTTTTTTTTTTTTTTTTTTTTTTTTTTTTTTGTAGGAAGTTTGACAACAATCATAAACTGAAGTATTGGTAGGTGCTCCAAGGCTTCGTTTGTCTAAATTAGAGGCTTTGCCGTATTGTCCTGTAAACTCTCTCTCTCTCTCTCTCTCTCTGAACAGGGAATACCTAAATATCTGGGATTCAGTGCATTTGGAGCGGCATCTATAGCGGAACCTTGTTTTACCTACGCAGTCATGTTTGTGACATACCTGCAGTATCTAAATACCGGTGAGGTGCCGTAAAGGCGATAATTCGCGAAGCTTCAAGTTAAACCATGAAAGTAGTATCTCTGACCTCTCTGTTACATTACCGTTACCGTTTAATTGCATTTCAAATAGTCTTCCAACATCGAACTGCTAATGATATGACAAATGATACGATGCGAAGTGATTCTTTATAATGTGGTGAGACAGTTGAACTAAGTCTAGTATTCGAGAAAACTAATTTGGTGCTGACATCATCAATTTTGAGATAATCGTAATTCAATGACTAAAACACCATTTCTATGTGAATTTATGACATTTTATAAATCAGATATGGGATGAAATTTAAACACGTAAGGTTTTATCTGCTGAAAGAAGTTTTCTTTTAGCTTCAATACATTGGATATATTAGCATTTGAATAGTGTTAGGGCCGGGCCGGACCAGACCGCCAGAAATGAGACCGTTTCCAGTTACGACTTCGCTTCACTCGTAACGAGATACGTATAGGTGCATTTCTAGACGAAAGCATTTTTCTTTAAATAACTTAAATAATTGAAATCTATACTCGGTTTTTTCCATCTGTCCACCCGCCTGTAGTGTTTGCGTATGGTAACCCCGAAAAGGCAGCTTACATTCAACAATAATAACAATATCCTATTTCGAATATTAACGGTGTAATTCGCATACAGTAAATTATTAAAACACTTTTCAGTTGCAAATGAATACCCAGATATCCTTGTATTTACCTAAAACCTACACATAGCATAACTATCTAAAGCCCGTGACGCAGTGTTACCATACGCAAACACCACAGGCGGGTGGACAGATGGAAAAAAAACACAGAGTATAGTTAGTCATATAACCGAGTCAATGTTGTTATTAAATTAAAATATTTTTCATAAGATAAGAGAAAAATATATATATTTTTTTATCATTCACTACCAAAAGCTGATCACCAGTTGTACAACTGGCCATCTCGAAGGAAAGTTCGAGACCAAGACATTCTAATGGAAAGAGTGTCGATGTGCTTTGTGATACCAGTTTAAGCTAATTTAAGTGTATCTAACAATCACTTTCATAAGTAAATTTCTGTTCCGGGAGATATTTGGCGCTTTTGCAGAAAAGCTATGCGAAGGAAATTGAGTTGGTTCGTTCATTCAGAGACGAATATCACCCATCCATCCTCCTTTTCAAGCAGAAATTGGCAATTTATTGGCATTGGTAGCTTTCAAAACATCATCTTTTTTCGAGAAAGATAAATCATCATGGTTGCCATTGAAAGAATCTGTTAGTAATGAAAACATTTCTTGAAAATAATTTTTCGGAATTCTTCTCTCTCTCTCTCTCTCTCTCTCTCTCTCTCTCTCTCATGGGAAGCAAAGCATGTTCTGGTGGTTGATGTAAGCCCAGTTGGCACGCAGCCCATTCCTCGTGATGGAAGCGGCATTGAAATGCAGAATCTGGGTCGACGAATAAGTCTCGGGGCGAAGGTCAATAGACGCCATTTCGCTTTTAATGGAGCAGTCGGATTCATGGTCATTCTGATGGCCTTTTCAACAAACGCTGCTGATGATGATCTTTCGGAATAGGAAAGAAATTATAAGCAAGGAAAAGGGAAACGGAAGATCACAAATGGTTTGTTAAATATACCTCAAATTACTCGAATTCCGAACGCATTCTTTAGAAATATCAACATAGTTTTAGAAAATTGAAATAATATTTCTCCTTAAAATTTTTCCAATAAAAGGATATAGTCTTCTACGGCGGACTTATTTCAGTTGCAGTTTCAAACGTTATGCCTGGGCTTTTCCTCATCTCAAAGCAAAGGCAGAGTAGTGCGTTCGTTTACAGCTCTCTTCCTGCAATATTCCCCGAGTGAGTGAACACTGGCAGCACAAATATATATATATATATATATATATATATATATATATATATATATATTATATATATATATAATATATATATATATATATATATATATATATATATATGTGTGTGTGTGTGTGTGTGTGTGTGTGTGTGTGTATGTGTGTGTGTGTATGTACATATGTGTGTTTGTGTTTAGCTCTCCGGCCTTCTCGTTACTGATGGAAATTCTTTGGTCACTCTAGGCTAGAATCGTCCCACACACGAACCCTTCTGAGACCAGATGTGAGAGTCCTCATGGAAGGTAATTTAATTGTAAGACAGAAAATACGACTTGGTCGCTTTCTGGAACCTCAAAAATGGAAAACAATTAAAGTTAATTGTTGAAAGAAGATTTTTTAATAAACCTCTCTCTCTCTCTCTCTCTCTCTCTCTCTCTCTCTCTCTCTCTCTCTCTGTATATTTCCTGGTTACGCAAATATTGTGACATCCGCTTCCTTGACTTTCAAATACGAGTCATGCTAAAATTTGTGAAGACATTTACATGCAAGGGATAAGAGTCAAAAATATTTTTAGATATTCTTTTTGACTGTCGAACCTTTATCAGAATATCTTTTAACTGGAATCTATTTTTAATTCAGTCTTGTTCTTGCATTGAGGGAATAAAAGGTGGCTCAAAAAATAGTGTCCAAACAAGTCTGGAATCTGGAAGCGAGAATTCTAAGGAGAAATTTAGGTTTGTATTCCTCTAACCCTCTCCCAGTAATTCACTTGATTTGATTGAATATACTCTCTCTCTCTCTCTCTCTCTCTCTCTCTCTCTCTCTCTCTCTCTCTCTCTCTCTCTCTCGCGAATGTCACTGTGTTACAAAGACAAGTAAAACTTCAACAAATGTTGCGCACAATACACGCTCTATCTTCAAATGAATACGAACAGAAAATAATAAATGACCTGGATCTCCAATTCTGTCAGTTTGCGCCAGAATGTTTATTACCCTGTAAACAATTCCACAACCAGGGCTTTCCGTGCTCTAGGTGTTGTGCATCTTCGTGAATATTTCTAAATAAATGGAAAATGTGCCCTGATACCCATCCGTCATTCTGCAAGTTTAAAGTGATAAAAGGCGTCTTTTCAAGTGCGCCTTCATAGATTTTCTGAGGTCATTCCTTTCTTTTGTTGACACTTAATCAAACATTTCTCTTTGAATTCAGATATAGTACAGTTTTCACCTTCCCTTTTCCTCTATTACTTACGGCAGAGAAAATAAGCTTTTACTCTGGCTGTGCTTTATTACATTTATCAAACGTTAAGTTTATTTTGAAAGAAATATCTTTGTCTTTCAGTTGAACGTGCTGCATTATTCCAGTTCATTAACAGTAAAAACTTTGAAAAAATTTTCACTCCTATAAGATATTTACTTATTTTATTTATATTTAGTGACGCTTAAAATATAACATATTCAGCTTTCACTGCATGAAAGGAAAAGCTTTTTAATTGGGATAAAAACGTTATCCAATTTCTTCCTGACGTAAATTGTTATTTTCTTACGTGAAAAAAGAACATTATTCATACCCGTAGTAGTGGACTTGGGATATCATTAAGTCCACTATAAACTTACGGATATCATGAACTTGGTAATTTTAGCGAGCATTTCTTGAACTAGCCTGACATTTCTGAACATTTGAGCATTTAGCTTAGGTTACCTCTTTTAAGTGTTTAACCCTGTAGTAGGTGTGTAAGGATACTTCCACCATAGTTTTGCCTTGCAGTCTTACTTTTTAGGAAAAGGCTAAGCCCACCGCCAATAACTGTGAAAACTGCTGCCTTGCAGGTGGACTCTTTTAGTCAAAGGTGAGGTCCACAGCCAATTACTGTGGTTGATAAAAGAAAGGGCATGCAATCGTAAGAACCCCATTACCGAACAATAAACCAAGCCTGTAATAAGGCGGATCAGGCAACCAACCCTTTGATGTAGGAAAACGGTGGGAAACAAGGTTTACAATTCAGCTACCAGACTTCACAAGGGGTAAGTATAAAACGGACCTTGTTAATCCTCTTGTTATTTTGCTAATTTTACCTATACTGGGGTACCTCTGCCAATTACATTGACATATTAAGAAAATGCTTCTAGAATTGATAACGTTAATGTTTTCTTACCAACAGTATTTAAAAATACTCTTTAGAGTATCTCCCTCCATGATCACTTTCGACTTCATTTAAAAGATAAACTATAACTTTCCGGCAATATGATGGAAGATATGAACTAAAATGTATAAAGCATAAAAATCTGTCTACTGATCACAATCTGAACTGAAGGCTCGTCATTAAAACTTTTGCGTGAGAGTTGGAGTAAAAAAGTCAACAGAACTTTTATTTCCATCGAAAGTTTTTTATTTGTTCCCATCCTAAAACATTTGAATTCCCAGCTGCGCACTTTCATAAAGCGCTTATCTTTGGTTTTTGCAGCTCTTATATAATGAATGAGAGGTGCACATAAAGACATTTCGTATTAAAATCTTAAATCATAATTTTGTTGTTTCAAGGATATCTTCTTTTATTGACTAACTTCATTTATTTTTTATATCTTATGTAAATTCTAAAAAAATTAGAAAATAAATAAAAAATAAAAAAAAAACTTTTACTAGTCCAGGCTTCTTGCACGTCCAAGAGAAGATACTTCTCAAGGAAATCATACTTCTTACAGTGTCTCAGTGTGATACCTAATCGTGACATTGATGGATTATTGTTTTTCTGGGGCATTTTTCGTTATCTAAATGCATAGATCTCGATAAACTAAACCTTCTCTTTAGCCACCCGGGGAATGCTGAGTAGTTGTAACTTTCTTCAAGAGGAAAGTACTTTTGTTCATTTTAACTAAACCTCTCAAACAATAGAACCGATCAAACCTCCAGCGCTCCACCACTTTATTTCATTATTATTATTATTATTATTATTATTATTATTATTATTATTATTATTATTATTATTATTATTATTATTATTATTATTATTATTATTACTGAACACTCACTCAGGCAAACCGGGATCAAGAGAATAGTTAAACCAAAGAAATGTCCACACATAAGTGAAATAATTTTATGAGTATTTCTCCGCAAAAAAAAAAAACAGACCCGAGAGAGAGAATGGAAACAGCCTTTGTCACACGGCAAATTGACAGGACTTCTAATGAGAGCTGACATCAAGTATTTGAGGAGCTTCCCTCTCAAGAAGCGGCCTTCTGCTACTGACATCTCACGATGGAAACAGAAAGTTTGTTGTCCTTTTATTTAGCTTTGTACGACTTATATGCCATAAGTATTTTTCTGACTGTTCTATGACATGTGTTTTGTGTATCGTCTTAATTGTTGGCTGACTGTTATTTTTCACTTTATCAGCAATATCATTTACTTCTTTTCTTTCCTCTCTAAGCTCTATTTTATCCGTTTTATGGATGAGCATTTTATCCTGGAGAAGTCTGCTCGTCAATCAGTGAAATATAATAATAATAATAATAATAATAATAATAATAATAATAATAATAATAATAATAATAATAATAATAATAATAATTATAATAGTAAAAAGGACAAAGTAACAAGGACTGAAGGGATAAAGCTACCAGATGGAGCAACATCAAACACATAAATGAGACAGGATACAAATACCTGGAATAATGGAAGGAGGGGATATAAAACACCAGGAGATGAAGGACACGATCAGGAAAGAATATATGCAGAGATTCAAGGCGATACTCAAGTCAAAACTCAACGCCGGAAATATGATAAAAGCCATCAAAACACTGGGCAGTGCCAGTAATCAGATACAGCGAAGTAGTAGTGGAATAGACGAAGGCAGAAATCCGCAGCATAGATCAGAAAACTAGGAACATAAGACAATACACAAAGCACTACACACAAGAGCAAATACGGACAGACAATACATAGAACGAAAGGAATGAGGGAGAGGACTACTAAACAAAGAGGACTGCGTCAACATCGAGAGCAGAGCACTGGGGCAATATCTGAAAACCAGTGAAGACGAGTGGCTCAAGAGTGCATGGGAAGAAGGACTGCTAAAAGTAGACGAAGACCCAGAAATATACCGAAACAGGAGAATGACAAACAGAACAGAGGAATGGCACAACAAACCAATGCACGGACAATACATGAGACAGACTAAAGAACTAGCCAGCGATGAATTATGACAATGGCTACGGAGGGGAGAGCTCAAGAAGGAAACTGAAAGAATGATAACAACGGCTCAAGATCAGGCCCAAGAACCAGATATGTTCGAAGAACGATAGACGGAAATAACATCTCTCCCATATGTAGGAAGTGCAATACGAAAAATGAAACCATAAACCACATAGCAAGCGAATGTGCGGCACTTGCACAGAACCAGTAATAAGTGGTACGAGAACCAACCAACGATCAGGCAAAGATCCTCTGGGACTATGGTATCGAACAGATAGGGTGATACGCGCAAATAGACCAGACGTAACGTTGATTGACAAAATCAAGAAAAAAGTATCACTCATTGATGTCGCAATACCATGGGACACCAGAGTTGAAGAGAAAGAAAGGGACGAAATGGATGAGTGTCAAGACCTGAAAATGGAAATAAGAATAATATGTGATATGCCAGTGGAAATTGTACCCATAATCATAGGAGCACTAGGCACGATTCCCTGAAAAAGAGTCTGTAAATACTAGAGGCCGAAGTAGCTCGAGGACCCATGCAGGAGAGTGTGATCCTAGAAACGGTGCACATAGCAAGAAAAGTGATGGTCTCCTAAGAAGGCAGGAAGCAACCAGGAACCCCACACTATAAATATCACCCAGTCGAACTGGAAGACTATGACATAAAAAAAAATAATAATAATGGAAACAAAAATCCACTGTAGTATGCCTGATTGATTTTGTTATGTAAGATATATACAGCAGATAGTTTTCGATGACCTGCACGGTCCTCCTTGTCAATTGATAAGGATGACCTACAAGCTTTCTGCTTTACTACTTATTTTAAATAACAAAACCAAATAAGCATACTACTGTTGATTTACTTTCCCGTTTTAATGACTTATGTGATTATGGGTGTTCTTTAATAATAATAATAATAATAATAATAATAATAATAATAATAATAATAATAATAATAATAATAATAATAATAATAATAATAATAATAATAGACTTTGCCAAACTCCAAGTGCTAGCAAGCATTAGCCCATCTCTGTATATCCAGACTGGGATTCTTAGGCAGTTCTTCAAGTTCTCAATTTTCAAGTGTGCTATTAATTAAGGAAGGGAATAACGTCTGAATATATAAGTAGTCCCAACATTCAAATAATGATTTACTGAAAATATAAAGGCTTTCAAAAAACTTTTTTCTTTTGGATTGCTTCCATAACGCCACTTGAATGTTACGAATTCACATGATGTACAAGGCACGGTTATTTGTTAAGTTATTCCTACGGGTATCCTGAATTATGAATGTTTGGTAAATATTTCTTAAATTCAGAAACATTCCTATTTTCGTAATATGAGAAGTACTTAAACTTACACCCGGTATTGATGATAGGGCAACTTGACGTGCGCAGTTCAAATGACTTGATTTCATGGTCCAACATTAGGACCGATACCCAGTGACCCAACGCAAACTTCTGATGCAGTTCCACACTACCATCCCGCGACGCCTTTTTACATGTTATGCGCTTGTCATGATTTCATCATTTCAGCAAACTACTATATATAATTGTAACTAATGACAAATTGATATTTTCGATATTGTTGCCTGGAGTAATAAATTAGCGACAGAATCCTGACTAATTTTTGGAAATGTTTTAAAATTGTGCAAATTTTTTTATAATTAGTATTATTCTATTTTTTTCTGCCCGAAGACCCCTCGAGAAGTTTATAATTACCGGTCTGAATGATACGTAACGACGATGGTCACTCATTTTGCCTCTCAAAAGTATTTCATCACGCGCGTGTTGATCCATCGTCGGTCCCTTGTAATTTCTCAGAATCTCTTTCTCAGTGGAATAAAAAATGTATTGTTCTGAAAGCATACAAATCGAAAGTAATAGACTAAAAAGGATTACTGGATAACCTTCGTCAAATATTTGGAGAGAGACAATGGAATAAATAAGACAAACTTCAGCTGATAAATCGCCCAAAGTCACATGGAGCACTGCGTCGTAGGTGGCAGATGAGAATAAACTTTATGGCGCAGTAAACGACCAAGGAACAAGGCACTACGATAGATATGTCACAATCTGCAGGTTTAATGTCCCTGCACCGTCATGAAAGACATACCACTGCGTCGTAAAAGGATTTTGAGGGTCGCCAGAGCCAGCGAAAAAAAAATAAATAAAAAATAACGGAGCTTAACTTAGACAAGGATGTTATTATGTCAGTCTGAGAGAGATTCTTTTCTTCTGTGTGCGATATTCTTGAAGGAAAGCTTATGAAAGAGGAAGGAAATATACTCTTGCATAATTTGCGTTAGTTAAAGTGCAACGATAGCGAGGATAATTCCACCTCTTGTAAATAGTAATAATAATTCCTGAATATATGAGAAAATATGGTAAAATTAAACGAGAACTCTCCTGAGATAAAGAACGAGAATATTATGACCTTAAAACCAAGCATGTGGTCTTTTCAACGAAAGTTATTGCAGTTTGCTCATTGAAATGTAGAAATAATCTGCAAGCGATCCTTAGAGGTAAAATCTCCAAGTCTGTGAATAGTATATACATGAATGCAGAATATTAATCTGCCACTATCCTAACACCAGTTACATAACACGGCAATGATACTATCAATTGCTTCAGAATGAAAAGGAATTTATTGATTTCTTCATTTTAACCCTTAGTGGATGGGTACACTTTGAGGTGTGCCAATATACGAAAAAACAAAAACAAAACAACAATATAAAGAGGAAGATAAGCAAATCCTCATGGTGAAAGTGAAAAATTCTAATAAATTTTCTCGACCTTCCACAAGAAGTTGAAAATGACTGTTTACAAGCCCTTGTGGGGTCTTTTTACAAGATAATCGTAAATTTTAACAAGTTATACATGTTGTTCCTAATGAATAATTTTATTTTATTTTGTAAAATTATAATTACCGCTCACACAATAACAATACAGGTAACAAATAAAATCATTATATACCAAATTCTGACCATATTTGTTGTAAAATATTTACGTAAATTTACTGAGAACGAAGATGTAGAAACTTCTTTTAATTTATACATGTTTTATTTAATATTTATTTGCACTTTTCTTTGCAAAATTACATTTACAACCCACATATCGAAAAAAGTCAGCAACAAAAACCAACAGAGCAAATTTGCAAAAAGACGTCATATAAGACAGAGACACAATACATTCTCCCTTGAAGTCCTAAGCAGAGCTGAAGTCTGAGATGCCAGATTCGTGATTTTAGCATGTGTAAGACTTGACATTAGTGAATTCATGGGCTATGGAAGTATTGGCACCTTTTTCCTGCCTGATTCCTTCCAAACTCGCTGCTGCTTCTCACCAGGATCAATCCGTCCACCACTCAAAACCTGTTATTACTACTCCTGAGATCCAATCCACTCGATTTAATGAAAAAAACAAAAAAACATTGCTGAAATAATTAAAAGAATCGTATGAACAAAAATTGACTTAAGCAAACGAATAACTTGAGAAATACCTGGCATTAGATTGAGAATAATAATCTTTATTAACAACAACGTTTGGAATGGAACCTTGAATATCAGGTGAGATCAAGTGAAACGAGAAAGGAGACATTCAAGAATCATAGGTGAAAAAACTTAAATGAGTAGAGGAACTTAATTGTAAATTAAATATTTCTCTAAGTGGTAGACCATAACTGAAGTTTATCCTAAAAATCTGTAAATATTTATGTATTCATATATTACTATTACAGTTTAAACGTTCAATTAGATTTCATTAAATAATGATATTAAGGTACTGTGTAATCAATTAATTTATTTTTCTAAAAAGAAATTAATATATGAAACGTGTTACGGATATTTAGATGAAATTGCACATATATTTTTTCAGTTTTTTCCCCATAATATTAGTATCTTTTGTGGTGAGCAAATCCTTTGTGAGTAAACCTCATTCCAGATGCCCATTCAAGCTTCAAATAGACAACTGACTAAGAAAATAGAAGAATCTATATGATTATTGACAGTGTTATAGAGAAGGGTGTTGATAACTTAAGAAACCTATCAATCAGAAAACCTAATTTAATTTTTCATTGGAGGAATGGTTGTGTTCAGGTAGTAACCTGAAACTTGGTACCTGAGATTACGGCCACCAAACAGAAATTCAGTCCTTTAATCTTGTCCAGCTTACCTTAACACATCAAAAGAGACTGTTGTCTTCAGAAAAATCGTTGTTAAAATCGTTTCATCATATCGGTGAAAGTGGCCATGGAAGACGAAAGTTCGCAAAATAAAGACTGACAATCGGTACCGGAAGGTAGGAGGAGAATGAGGTTTTTTCTTCGCATCCCCAAGACATTTCTAATGTTTGAAATGTTTGAAAGGTGATGGTGCTCCCTTAGTCAGGAAAATTGAAGGGTGAATGTACAGATGATTATTCTCTTTGGTGTCCTCTGGTAATTATTAGAAAACGACTCATTACATTTATATTTACTTGGATGAGTAACATGAGAGGAGAGGCTGTCGATGAGTGAATTTGTAGAAGATACAACACAAGTAAGCAATGAAGCGAGGTTTCAAAAAGGTCTTTGTGTTGGACACAAATAAACACACACACACACACACACACACACACACATATATATATATATATATATATATATATATATATATATATATATATATATATCAAGAGTTTATGCAAATAACACGGAAAAAAAGAAACAGTAATTCTGAGCAGAAAATATGCTATAAAAATGCACATTGTAATGCTTCATTTCTCTGTGAGGTAAATTTCTAAAATAACCGTTCATCATTAGCTGCTCATGATGTAATTATCTTGTTAATAGGAATTAGAGTAGAGTAGCCTGGGATGGAGGTGGGCAGAGGATGGAACGAGGGGCAAGTCTTTTAATTATGATAGATTTTTGGCTTTTTGAGCAATGATACAATATAATCGCTTCAAGTGGTCCATCATCTTTAGAGAGATTTCATGTAATCTCATTTCAATAATTTCCTTATGGCTTTACCACATACCTTTACGCATTGAGAAAATATTTTAATTGTTGTTTGGCAATATTTGTTTGAGATCACTGAATTCTAGTGCGTTCTGTCCTGCCACCTCGTCACGGAATTATTGGATCAGATGCTGAATAAGTAATTCTGAAAGTAGCCATGGTGACAAGATAAAGCAGAGTGGGAGGATACTGTATTTTGAATAATGTCAGTTTTTGTACCTTTTTCAATTACTGCATAAATAGTTCTATGTTCGAAAAGAAGGAAGAAGGGGAATTTTCATATCCCATCCTTTTTTTTATTTGATGGAGACATTGACGTATTTTTCCTTTTCATTGGTGTCTTATGAATACACTTCGTGGAAAGGGAGAGATTTTTAATTGTAAATTTTAAATCTGTGATCGATGTCGAATGAATAAGCATGGGTTTTATTTTCTTGGATTCAACAACCGTGTGATCTGAAAATTGGTTGACTGGACTGTTGTTGAAGCAAGTCTGGAACATTTATTATCCTTATCACATTAAATTTTCAAAGTGGAATTGATACAAATATTGTCATTCTTTGCAGCGGATATCTTACTTTTTCCTCCAACATTTCTCGCTTGTTTTTGATGTGCTGTGAAGAATCCATTATCCTCTGCAGAAGTTCCTGATTTAGTTGTTGCACACCAGTAATTTTGTCTACACAGAGCTAATAATCCAGTGGTATTATTACGTGTGTTGATCTTGCAGACCAATTGTGCGATCCTTCTTACATAATATCCACAAATTCCACGTTACTTAAGCGTAAAGGCATTGCATCTAGTTTCTAGCTTTCTGAACGAAAAAGGAATTATTCACCTGTAATCTCACACGCCCACTTACCTTGGCTTTTGTAAAAGCGAGGCTGTTGAGAGTGACAAGTGAACCGATCAAGTGATTGCTTGTGCCACTCAACCATCAAACCCCCCCCCCCTCCCATATCCTAGACTACTCTGACATCCCCCACACCATCTTAATAGTCTGCCAATATTAATGACGCATGATTATTTTGGAAATTCACCTCACCGACAAACAAAGCCTCAAAAGATATATCTTGAAGAAACATTTTCTGTTCAGAATTACCCATGTTTTATACTCTGAGTATGAAGGTGTGTGTATGTGTGTGTGTGTGTGTGTGTCTCACAATGAGCTCCTAACTACCCGAATTCCCTATTTTCATTAGGTGGCACGCTTATCATCAGGGGTTTAAACCATAGCGGTCAACGAATGATGAATATTTAACCTTCCATTGCAAAATTAAAGTATGGAGGATCCAGCGAGAAAACACAAACACGTCCTGCTAGGAAATGAACGGAGTCTATAGCTCACCTTAGGCATAATTAAATAAATATCTATCATTATATACTATAAATAATAATATATATATATATTAATATATGATATATAATATAACTATATCTATATATATAATATTATATATATTATAGACATGTGTGTGTATGTATAACTTAATCCTGATGAATACATAAATAAAAACCAAATCCAAGATGGAAAGTGAAATAATGGCATGGGTACAAATTTAAGAGGTTTACAAGGGATTAACCTTTATCCTACACCGTCCATACTAATTTTCATGGAAACCTCTCTATTGTTGCATATTTGCTATATCATATGATAACTAAGATCGACACAAAATTTCAGAACCCTTATCTGTTATGACAAAGGAATTACAGCATGTTCCATTGACGGAACATTGGATGGTTAATGATAATCGAATCTCATTCACAGATAATTTTATTGAACTACACAATATACAGAAGTTGGTACATTGGTGTCTCCCATGGTAATTCATATGCAAAACAAAATGAAAAGGATATAAATGAGAAATCTTTATCTTCATGTTGTTCCTCTGGGTCATCTACAAAGGTCCTCGATGTCACCGTCTTGATCACTAAAATCCCCCGCAGCTGGAGGCAGTACCACGACTTTCACACTATGTTTTTGGAAGACTCGGCCATATCTAGTACATCTTACTTGTAGTTACTTTGGTAACTTTGCGGTGCCGTTAAATTTAAGTATTGTAACCATCCACTGTTCCCTAAATGGACCATAAATTTTGTTTTCATATCATCATACACAAAATGACACGAAATGTATATTGTATCATGGCATGTTATTCTACACTTTATGAAATAGTTTTAGGCAATGTTAAAGAAATATTACATTTTCATCACAATAAAATACAAGACATTTATTCAGTGATGCGCACAAATGGTAATTTTTTACATTTTTAAGATCTCGGTGGAAGGAATTATTACAAATTAGAAGTTGTTAAATACTCTTTGGAAGAAAATAATTTATTTTGACCAATAAATGGAGAAAAATGTGATAATATATTTCTTATTGGAATATATTGGTCAGAAAATCATGTTCCATTTAAGGAACATTGGTAGGAACCACAATACAAGACAATTAAAAGACTTATATAAAGAGTTGACTGACACTAAAAATTTTTATGAAATTACAGTCAATAAACCTGCATTTCAGTGACCATAATTTAAAAAAAAAAACTTTCAAAAAACTTTATTATGAATACAGCTGCGAGAAATGATCTATATTTAATCAAGTATATATATATATATATATATATATATATATATATATATATATATATATATATATATATATATATATATATATATATATATATATATATATATATATATGATAATTATCACATCGAACCGTGATCCATTTATATATCAATTCAAGCTACAATGTCCTTTAATATCTAAATTCACTTTACCTCCCAAATGTATATTTTCATATATGTACCGAAGGGAAGGGTTTTTTTTTTTTTTTAGTTGATAACGAAATTGTTATCAACTAAAAAAATTCCCCTTCGGTACTATATGAAAATATATCATTTGGGAGGTAAAGTGAATTTAGATATTAAAGGACATTCGTAACTTGAATTGATATATATATATATATATATATATATATATATATATATATATATATATATATATATATATATATATATATATATATATATATATATATATATATATCTGAGTGTGTGTGTAAGAACGATAGACGCTATACACATGAAAATCGAATATTTTTTCCAATCACCATATTTTCTTTCCTTCAGTAACATCAGGAAACACCTCTTCCTTCGTCTCATTTGCTATGCCTAATGACCTACAAATCCGCGTCGCGAGTCTGTGTTTGTCTGTCACGTCTCTGCAGAACCATTAATCCTGCATCGTGTCACATCCCAGCGAATGTGGCTGTTTTCCAGGGTCGTCTGATTCACTATAAAGATTAGAATGTCATTTGTCGCCTACGAAACAATGGCGAATGTTGCTGCACGTTTAACTACGAGTATACCCATTATCTGTCTTTATTTCCCTACTCCCGGTCATGAGATATCTATCCGATTGTTTTCTGGATAATAATTTAGAGTATATGCCATCTAATTATTAAAATCGTTGAAATAAGTATTAAGTATTATTCTATTTTTACTGACAAGATTCTTAAAACTGAAGTTTTATTTTACTGGTATCTACGGGAAGTTCAACGCCATTTAATTTCTTAATTTCATCTCTAATATGATATAATTCGATTAATTTTCCGCAACGTTAAGATAAAACTACATCAAAATATATGATAAATTGCTTTGGTGTGGCTAAGAAATATTTCCTTCCCGTCACAGACCACATAGACGGAGGAGTATGATCTTTCCGAGAGGTCTTTGAACAGGAAATTGAATATTCGTGATTTTCTGGTAAATGTAACCCACAATAAGTGTGAGGAAATAGTAATTACACTAACAGTAAAAACTCTGCTCCTTTGGTAAATTATTTTAGAATATAAGCAGTATTTTATATATATATATAATATATATTATATATATATATATATATATATATATTATATATATATATATATATATATATATGTATATGTATGTATGTATGTAATTTTATATACTAGTTTACATGGTTGCTCCAAATCGGTACAGCAATTTTTCTGCTGTAGATTAAGCTAGTTATAACACAGCACGAGCCATAGCCCATGATCGACCCATCGAGAATGATTGTGATGTGGAATGCGTGATAAGTTTGGAGTCGCCCTTTGGCGATTGGTCCCTGAGCTGATGGATGTGAAGATTCAGGTATTTAAAACTAATCATTTTAGCTTCAACATTGAGGACTAGAAGAAATGGACGTAGCAGGTATGGGAATGTTAAGACATATGTCTGGAGTTACGATAGAGGATTGGATTAGAAATGAGTATATCAGAGCGTCGACAAAGGTAGATGAAATATCAAAACAGGTAAAAAATGAGCCTAAGAAACGAGTTTTCTCTCCAGTGGCGCCTCAACCACGGCCCCTAATACTCTTAGCCACGTCCAACGAAACTCACCCACATCCATTGGTGGCCTCATTTGTTGGTACTTCTAGCGCTGAAAGAATAACGATTATGGCAAACTTTAACCGCAATAAAATTAAAACTAGTGAGGTTAGAGGGTTCCAATTTGGTACGTTTTATGATTGGAGGGCGGATGATCAACATCCCAATTTATAGATATAACGTTTTATCTGCCGAAAGAAGTTTTCATTTATCTTCACTACATTTGGAGATATTACAATTAGAACAGCATTAGGGGTGGGCAGTGCCGGGCCGAAACAAATGAGCTTGTTTCCGTTCAAAACGTCGCTTCGCTTGTACTTAAGGACCTTCCCTTCACTCTGTACTGGGTGATATGATAGTGATGTTTATAATTAAGCAAAATCTAAGAAATTCCCAAACACCTATTTATTCACATCATCAGAGATATGTCAGGAAATGAACATATTAGGGGCACAGTAAAGGTCACTGAAGCATCAAAGAAAGTGCAAGAGGCAAAGGTTAAGATGGTATGGCCACCTGATGAGAAGAGAAGAGCAACACATGGCAAGAGAAGTGATGGACGTGGAGGTGGATGGAACACGAAGGAGAGGAAGACCTAAGACCAGGTGGAGGAGAGATTGCATTAGAGATGATATGAGGGAGAAGGGAGTACGGGAGGAAATGACACAGGACAGAGGTAGATGGAAGAGACTCATTCAAAACGGCGAACCCGAATAGGGATAAAGCTGGGAAGAAGAAGATCAGAGATATGTCAAGAAAAAAATTGCGAAGGGGTAGACGAACATAAAAGCAAAAAAAACTGTTTCTCTTCTCCCATGTTACGCCATTATCAGAACGACCCTTTTGGGAAGCACTTAACGACAGTCCTCGAGAAGTGTTCACGTCACTTGTCTGGCTGTTAGCTGCCCCGTTTTCTTTCTTTTCTTTTTTTTTTTCTACGGGTTCACATTTTCTCTAGACGTCCTGACACGTTGGTTAATGCTCCTCTGTGTTATGGCATGAGATTTCTTTTTAAAATAAATTAGTTGTAATAAAATGTAGTTTAAAGATGAAAATAATCTCCTAGTTGCTAATATACTATCATTTTATCTCTTACTTTCACATCACTTCTAGCTTTATCATTTAAATTCATATCTATTTGAAAACGATACTTCTCATATTATTTGAAACAATATCTGCCCTTGATATTTGACGGTTAATTAACTGATATGTAAGATTCCGCAAGGAATTAAGTCTATGAAGAAATGTCTGAATACAGTGGTGGAAAAGAAAATCAACCTGATAGCTGGAGACAGGAAAACGCAGGAGAAAATAAATAAAAAATAAATAGTTTTGCTATCAAGGGTAACTGAGAGAAGCGGTTTTCACTGATTGGGGATTAATAAGTAATAATCCAATTAGACATATATCAGCCACAATGCACTCTGCATAAATGGAGAGTGCCCTACGAGTTTTATTGCAATGACACAAGCCAAATGGCTCTCATGGAATAAAATGAGTCAAAAGGCAATTGCCCAGACTATTAGCAGCGTACCCATGGCTCCCCAAATACCCTTTATTTGAGATGTTTATTGATATAGTCGGTGCAATACAAAGAATTTAGATTTTACATTAGATATTATCTTCCATTATCGTTACTTCGTTGTTGGCGATATACAAAACGAAACTGTGGACTATTTTAGTACGCCAATCATTTTAACTGAAAAAAAACCTTCATATGGTTATTTATTTATAGGTGCAATATTTAACTAAGAATGATATTGTACTTCGCATTTTCTACTTATGGGAAAATGATTGAAAAACAGACGGAGATGTCTCGATCTTAATATGTTCTGGTATTAGGAAGAATCTTGAATTTTGGAATATGTCAACAATTTTCCGCTGATCGTAGATTTCATTTGATTGTTGAAAAGATTCAGCTTTGTAGAGAAAGTTACGACAGATATGCAAGAAAAATCACTGCAATTAATGCAAAGATTCGAGATTTCTAAGTCGTTTTTAGTTATAATAGTTGGGGTCAAGAGAAACCTTATGATTAGGGTTATCCATGAATCCTTCTTTTTCTATGCAAGTATATATTTTGTTCAGTCATTTGCGATACTCCGTAAACCCCCTGAGCATTTATTCTATAATAACTTCGCTGCTTCTTCCTCTTTCACAGTATAAATTCCCCTTTGATTCCCAAAGGCTTTCAAGGGCGTTTGTTGGAAAGGCCATCAAAATGGTAATGAACTTGGTTCCTCCATTGGAAAGAAAATGGCATCTTCCGAAACTATTCTTGGGTATTATCCCCTGGACTAGATTTTGCATTCCGAATGCGATTCTGGAACGAGAGAGAGAGAGAGAGAGAGAGAGAGAGAGAGAGAGAGAGAGAGAGAGAAAGAAAGAGAGAGAGAGATAGAGAGAGAGAGAGAGAGAGAGAGAGAGAGAGAGAGAGAGAGAGAGAGAGAGAGAGAATCTAAACATTAGCTCTTCATTAACGTCGGGTATAATGACTAAGTGTCTGTCGAATTCAGAAGTATTTTCTTTACATAAATGTGCATGTACTAACATCAATTGCTTATTAAAACAATTACTGACCAAGGGGGTTGTCTTTCCTTATTTCATTCATTCCATCACATTTAGTTTAATTAATGAAATTCTCCATTTCCACTTGCTTTTAACGCTGTTTCCTCACAGTCCTGTCACCCTTGTTGATCAGTCTTTTGTATTCTGCCTTGGTCACCTCTTCCTCTCTTCTGTTCTTCAGAGAAACATCTTTTGTCTCTTTCTTTGAACCGCTTCTCTCACTTTCCCTCTGTACAGCTCTTTCTTTTTCTCTTCTTTGATGATTATCTAAGACCTCTCTTCTGTACCTGGCCCAGTACTAACTCCGAAGACAACAAAGAATTCAATAATAATAATAATAATAATAATAATAATAATAATAATAATAATAATAATATGTACTACAGAAGATGGAAGCCGGGTACCAACTCAAGAAAAGAGGAAACAGAATCAACCATCTGATGTTCATGGACGACATCAAGCTGTATGGTAAGAGCATCAAGGAAGTAGATACCCTAATCCAGACTGTAAGGATTGTATATGGGGACATCAGGATGGAGTTTGGAACAGAAAAATGCGCCTTAGTCAACATACAAAGGGAAAGTAACGAGAACTGAAGGGATAAAGCTACCAGATGGGAGCAACATCAAACACATAGATGAGACAGGATACAAATACCTGGGAATAATGGAAGGAGGGGATATAAAACACCAAGTGATGAAGGACGCGATCAGGAAAGAATATATGCAGAGACTCAAGGCGATACTCAAGTCAAAACTCAACGCCGGAAATATGATAAAAGCCATAAACACATTGGGCAGTGCCAGTAATCAGATACAGTGCAGGAATAGAGGAATGGACGAAGGCAGAACTCCGCAGCATAGATCAGAAACTAGGAAACATATGACAATACACAAAGCACTACACCCAAGAGCAAATACGGACAGACTATACATAACACGAAAGGAAGGAGGGAGAGGACTACTAAGTATAGAGGACTGCGTCAACATCGAGAACAGAGCACTGGGACAATATCTGAAAAACCAGTGAAGACGAGTGGCTAAAGAGTGCATTGGAAGAAGGACTAATAAAAGTAGACGAAGACCCACAAATATTTATACAGAGACAAGGAGAATGACAGACAGAACAGAGGAATGGCACAACAAACCAATGCACGGACAAACCAGATATGTTCAAAGAACGATAGACGGAAATAACATCTCTCCCATATGTAGGAAGTGCAATACGAAAAATGAAACCATAAACCACATAGCAAGCGAATGCCCGGTACTTGCACAGAGCCAGTACAAAAAGAGGCATGATTCAGTGGCAGCCCTCCACTGGAGCCTGTGCAAGAAACATCAGCTACCTTGCAGTAATAAGTTGGCTACGTAGCACCAACCTGAGGGAGTGATAGAAAACGATCAGGGAAAGATCCTCTGGGACTATGGTATCAGAACGGATAGGGTGATACGTGCAAATAGACCTGACGTGACGTTGATAGACAAAATCAAGAAGAAAGTATCACTCATTGATGTCGCAATACCATGGGACACCAGAGTTGAAGAGAAAGAGAGGGAAAAAATGGATAAGTATCAAGATCTGAAAATAGAAATAAGAAGGATATGGGATATGCCAGTGGAATTCGTACCCGTAATCATAGGAGCACTAGGCACGATCCAAGATCCCTGAAAAGGAATCTAGAAAAACTAGAGGCTGAAGTAGCTCCAGGACTCAAGCAGAAGAGTGTGATCGTAGAAACGGCGCACATATAAGAAAAGTGATGGACTCCTAATGGAGGCAGGATGCAACCCCCGGAACCCCACACTATAAATACCACCCAGTCGAATTGGAGGAATGTGATAGAGGAAAAAAAATAATAATAATAGTACTGCTGCACTGTGTATGAGTTTTTATTTGCATTAAGCTGTTGATTTATTGCAGAGATAATAAAGTCTGTTGATATTTCATCCAAAATTGTGTGTGCTTTCGAGTGCTGGCCCATCTTATACTATAAAAGACCATATCGTTATTAATCTGGTCCAGAACGTGGCACAAACTACTTGGGTAAATATATAATGCACTACATTTAATGATGCAGTTACATCAACCCAGATTATTCAGTGATATCAGCTTTACAAAACATGGATTTAAATAAACACAAATAACACAAGAGGGTAAGAGAGTAAACAGACAAATGTTATCTATGGGATGTAAAGGGAAGCAGGAGTTATGAAGAAAGAAGAGCATGAAGGGAAGATCGCTTGAATGCGCATGAAAAATTTATTCATAATTGCTTCGAGAATATTAGTCTGTGAAGAATAAACCACCGTTCCGTGTAAAAGGAAAACCAAATTGATGAAAATTAAATCTCGCCAACATCAAAAAGAAGTAGACGAGGATTTAAAATGCATAACAGTCAGAATACGAGAGAGACTGATGGAATCCAAATCATGACCCTTCTGGAGGATCAGTCACAAACTAACCATGTCGCTTGTGTGACTGACCGGAAGTAATTCCATTCGTCTCGGCCAGTTAGATATATATAGTCATCAAGTCCGCATAAGGCCTCTTATTCTCTTTAGCAACGTGCCTTGCTTATGGCCCGGCTTCATCTACAGCGAACACTAACTTAACTTTCATCTCAGTAATATAGATATCGATAGATAAAATGTAAAAATAAAAGTGCTTTAATTTTTTTATGTTTTATCCATCGACATCAATATTACTGATATGAAAGCTGGTTAGTGTTTACAATAGATGAAGCCGAGACACAAAGCAAATTACGGTGTTATAGAGAATAAGAAGCCTTGTGAGGAACTACTGACTGTAACTAGCCGAGATGAATGGAATAGAAAAAAGAAGAAAAATAAATTCTGTAGCTAATTTAATACTTATTTTGGTTCAGATTTTTTTCTTTTTTTCACAACGAAGACCTCCAAAGATAATCACTGGTCGATTGAGTTAAAACTTCTCTTGCTGCTGAAGCTACGAACCTCTTCTGACTTGAAAGAGGATTTTTTGGGGCTATAAAAGTATTGAACAACATGACCATCCTAATTTATTATAATCTATAAAGTAGCACATTTATAAGACCTGTTATACACATCAGGAATGTTACTCATTCAAGAAGGATTTTTTTTTACATAAGGATATTGGTAAAATATTTTATTTATTTTGATTTATTATAAGAGAGAAAGATACAAGTTTCATTCCATTAATCAATTTTACAGGATAAAGATATCGAACTCCTCAATAACTGGTCAAGTATTAGTGATCGAGAGAGAGAGAGAGAGAGAGCAGTAAGGCATTAACTTGATGTGCGCCTTGTGAGAGTCCCGAAGGTAATTACCCTTAATTAACTTGACGAAGTGTTGCCTAGCAGAGAAATTCAGGCCAGGAAGTGTGAAGATGGAACGCAAGACTCAAAGGCAGCAGCTTGGACTCTTGAGCTGTTCTTGGTCTTGCTTGAGCAAGAGCGTGCATGGGTATGCATGTACATGTGCGTTCATGAATGTATGTGTTTTTTGCCTAGTGAGCTTGTTCGTGTTAACTACCCTACTAAATCCGCAGAGCTGAGTTAATTACTGGTTCTCTCAATGAATGAATGGAACATGAAGATTGAGGAGGAAGATCAATGGAAAAGTAATTAAATGTTTAACTAAAACTTATCAGGAGTATGAAAGTATAAGATTGCAGAAATCACTAGCCTTTTTGAAGAACCACTGAACGACTTTATTTACTGGAAGACAAAATATATCTAACGAGAGGATTTGCATATCTCTCCTGTTCTCAAATGCAGGAGGAAACTAATGTGGTCTTACGGTCAGTATGGTGCGTGAAATAGCCCAGATATTGGTTAAATTTATATAAAATATTTGATGGTATAATCATATGTTATTATACCACTATGTTGTAAGTAGTCATGTATGCATACACACCAGTTATTCGTACACATACATACATTCTTATATACCGAAATACACTCGTATCATAACATATTATTACACAGGTCTTTGTTACCTGTTTCACGTCCGTACAACCAGGATACCGAGGAAGATTTTATTATAAGAAATTTATAAATACTTTTACATGAACCCATGTAACTCAAGTTATTGCGTTCCTAGTCAAATAGCTATTGTTAAGAAGAATCTACGGAAATATCCGCAACCTTATATATTTTCACTGAAAACTCGCAGTGTTACAACTTTTCCATTCTAAAGAAGTAATGAGTTGTTTACCATCTTCCCAAAGGACCAAATGTATTCTCTTCATCGCAATAAATTTGCTTAATGTTTCATTTCGAATCGAATTTTCTATTCCCACAGAGTGTAAGAAATATCTGTATAATAAAAATTCTTATTCAAAATTATCTCCTTCGTTTCTGGACGATAATATTGCATAACACTTTATTTGGAGATGTCAAATATATCATCCCGTTACTTTTTTTAGTTATAATCAAGCTAAATACAAAAGCATATAAACACACACACATACACACAGAGACACACACACCCAAATATATATATATATATATATATATATATATATATATATATATATATATATATATATATATATATATATATATATATATGTGTGTGTGTGTGTGTGTGTCTGTGTGTGTGTGTGTGTGCGCGCGCGCGTTATATAAATGGGAAAACGGGTCTGTTTGTTTGTTTGTCTGTTTGTTCCGAGTGAAACTACACCAGGGAACCGATCAGTATAAAATTTGGCACAGAGGTTAAGCTAACATAGGCTTTGAACATAGGCCAATCAGGTTTTCTTAAAAACATACATAAACCCTCCCCCCTCCAAAAAAACAAAAAAAAAAAAACATGTAACTTTCTTATTTTTGGGCTGATTTGGTTTAAATTTTAAACAAGCTATTGGTGCTAATTGCATTACTTCAAAATAGTTATCAAGCTGTTCAGTGACCTTGGGGTATCCCATTTAAATATATCTTTCTTAATTTGGGGCTGATTTTGGTCAAATTTCAAGCATCGGTTCCTAACACCAATTGCACCATTCATAAATTCCTATAAGAACATTTGGGTCGGACGTTGGCAATGCGACTCTGGTTGGTGTACAGAATGGTCTGGTCACTTTGCCATTTGGAAATTCAATACACGATATTCAAGAGGTTACGACTACTGTTTCCTGATCTGGGCAACAAATTTGAAGACCATAAGTGGCTGAGAATGCAAGCCTCACTTGTTGGCCTCGTCTATAACGTCACTAAGTCCTGATTTCTCCTCTGCGTGCTAGTTCAAATCTACGAGAAACGAAATTATTTTCAACTAAAAAATTCCCTTCGGTTAACATATATTAGAATATATTAATTCCGGGGTAGAGCGAATTGTATATTAAAGGGCATTTATAGCTTAATGCATGTATTTGAATCACGGTGATGTGATGAATATTCATAATATGGCTACGTGCGGTAAACGTACGACTTTGTTAACATGGCAGAGGTGGGTGGACATCGATTCTAATTACAAATACCTGAGTTCGGCAGTGATTTGTAAGGTCGGAATTGGTATCAACTAATAACTCACTTGTTGGCCTAGTCGGTAACTTCACTGAAGCCCTGATTTCTCCTCTGTGCGATGGTTCGAATCCACGAGAGGACGAAATTATTATCAACTAAAAAAACTCTGCTTCGGTTAGTGTATACCACATATGAAAACATATTGAATCCAAGGTAGAGCGAATTGACTATTAAAGATATTTGAAGTTTAATGTGTGTATATATATATATATATATATATATATATATATATATATATATATATATATATATATATATATATTTAGATATACATATATATATATATATATATATATATATATATATATCTATATATATATATATATATATATATATATATATATATATATATATATATATCAAACGAAGCACGAGTGAGAGCAAAATATTTCTTTAGTATGATTTTGAAATATCAAACTTTAACATTCATTTTAAGATTTCATTGTAGTGGTCCCTTATAATCATGGAATCTTAAATCACAAGTTGTAATAAAGGAGCCAACATCCATTAGATAGTATCTTAGACAGTCATGGTTGTATACGATTCCCGATTCATAAATAGGTAATTTTTCATAAAGATTGACACAATATTGAATTTTGTAATTATTACAGAAAGTGACAGGTGGGGTGACTTGCGGTAAAATATTTGCGAAAAATTCAATTCATCTCTTTTTAATAATTCATTCGTTTCGTCATTCAAAAACGTCATCTTGTAAAAATTTTTTATCTTCTTAGGACCAAATAGTCTTGGAAATTGTGTATACATTCTGTTTAAAAATACTCTTAATTTGTTAAAGAACATGTCTGTAAAACCATTGTCATTAAACAAAAAAACTCCTTTATGAAAAAGTTCATATGTATACTAGTTAGTCAAAAGTTAAAAAATAAATGCTAATAGTATTGACTTTAAAAGTCTTATAACAAGCAGTGGGGAAATTCACCTCTAGAATAGTAATTGTCGGTTGCCTGTAGGCCGTGATATTAAAACCCGTACCTTGTCGAGAAACGAATACATTTAAAAAGGTTAATTGCTCTTTTGTTCTACTCCAGTAATGATGTTTCAGAAACAGGTTAGCTTCCTGGTGTTAAGAGACATGTCGAAACTGACCATTAATTCATTTCCCTCTAATTTAGTGTTCTTTAAAAAAGCCATATGAGATACTTAATGTAAAGTCATTCTTGGCCCATTTATTCACATGAGAAACTCTATATTTAGCTAATTTATAGTTGTGAGTTTTGTATGCAGAGAGAACCGGTCTTAGAGGTGTACGAGGTTTGTGTAATTTCGGCAAGATATACAATAAGCCAGGGACTGACCCAGTACCATATACGCCTTTGTAATGTAGCTTGGTTTCATTTCTAAAAGCTTCCTTAAGTACCGGTTCAACTTTTCTTCTAATAACAAGCTGTTCTTGAGCATATCATCGAGATTTAATTTCATAAAGTTGGCAGTCATTAAAAATGTCTTCCATTTTTTGAAGCGTAGTAATATTTGCCTAATATAACAATTCCATTTTCTTGTTGGGATGATAATGATGCCCTTCATTTCCGCCTTTCTGTTTAATGAATTACTAAGTACTCTTAAGGCGATTGCATCGCCTTTTGACGAAAGGACCTTCATAGAGGAGCGAGAAATTATTTTCGACTTTTCACTTAGACGTCCTTTTAGTTGATTAGTTGGAGGCCTCATTTGAAGCTAAATGATCTTTTTTTTTGTCATCACAATAATTTACCAGTTTATCTTTGCTGGAAAATTGTGTGCCCAACTCATACATTTGTATTTGACATTTGTTTTACGAACTTAAATTATTCTCTGAGAGCTTTCAATAGTTAAGTAGCACATCATTATTCCAAAGTGAATTTGTTAAATGTAATTTTAAAATTGCTGACACAAAACATGTGAATCTTAATCGCTTACCAAAGCTTAGCAATAAAACATCAAATGCTGAAATGAAAACCTAAACATCATCGTAAATCTGAAAGCCAATTGCCTACTGTGAAATCTGGAACGATACTGGAAAATCATTTGAAGAGAGGACGGATTCAGAACACCTATAAAATAACATTATGACTCTGGGGACAGGAATGACCTGGCAGGGAGAATCGCTGAACGCTGAACGAGGGTAGAGATAGTTGTGCTGGGATGTGACCCTGTTATGAGTGATTAAATGAGACCCATATATGCTTCCTGCAGTTTCTTCCGTGTTTCGAGCCCAGTCCTTATCTATATCATTGTTTGGATGTCCAGATTTTAGTATTGTTAGAAGCAGGAAGGCTCACCCCAATTTCAATGGAAATAAGAGGACTTAACAAATGAGGACTGCAACGGGGATGAGGGTAAACAGTTGAGAGAGACAAATTAAGATCGAAAAAAAATGCCCTACATTTATAAGGGAGCATTAGTTTAAAAGCAAAATATATCTAAATGGATAAATAACTGAATGTTTAACAAACCAAATGTTCATACATCAGTTTTTTCCCGTTACCCGTACCTATAAATTTCTTTAGAAATGAAATCAATATTATGAATGGCTAAGTAAGAGAGAGAGAGAGAGAGAGAGAGAGAGAGAGAGAGAGAGAGAGAGAGAGAGAGAAGTTACACTAATCCTCAAAGCTTCATAGGTTCTGCAAATTTCACCATCTTCTTATACACATCTGGAAAGACTGACATATGCACATCGAGAGTCAGTATCATATATATTTATGATTAGTCGTTATCATCTATTCCTCACCGCCCGTTTGTCGTTCATAGTCAGACTTAGAGATATAAAGTTCGATACGTGAAATTCATCCAGATAATATTTGTAATTAGTACCGTAATGATCATCGGTCCTCCTCGCCCATTTGTCGTTCGTATTCAGACTTAGAAATATAAAGTTCGATACGTGAGATTCATCCAGATATTTTTTATTTATTTATATATTTATATTTTTGCATGCCCTTTAATTCATATTTTATCATCTTTCAAGGTCAAATCTAAATTAAATAACAGGCGAAATTTTGGAAAATATTTAAGAAAGCTGAAAGAAAAATAACTATTATTTTATGTTGAATAATTATCCAACTTACGCCTTTATTGAAGGATGAAGACTTTATCTTCTTTTTATGAGTACAAAGCTTTTAGACACAGTGTAATTGTTCTGCGCTAAAGTGTCACGGTGACCGGGGTGTATAATGGTGGTATAGCACCATCCACGGTTTCTTTAATTTTTTATTTCATTTTATTTTATTTTAATATTTATTATTATTATTATTATTATTATTATTATTATTATTATTATTATTATTATTATTATTATTATTTTTCCATGCCTGTAGGTTAGGTTGGGTTGGGTTGGGATCGGTTAGATCAGGAGAGCTTCTTACTCATAAATTGAGTGGGAAAACATAATGACATTATTTCTAAGAAGACTCTAAAGTTAGTTTGTAAGATATGGCGCCCCGCTTTTTTCCGGGAGGGTCAGTACTCAGTTACAGCTCTAGAATATGCGACCAAGACTGGGGTTTCTTGGGGAGGAAAGCTCTCCTTAGATTCTAGGGGACTTTGATCTCCTGTTATACAGTTTGGAATGATTGACACTGATTAGAAATAATAATAACAATAGCTGAATAAGTATCCCTTAGGAGGCTAGAACGTCAGCGCACCTCACGTGATGCACTGTAGGCGTTCACTTAAGGGTCTTTGCAACATCCTTTCCTACGCTATTCTGCAACCTCTATCATTACTTTTACTGTACCTCCGTTCATAGTCTCCTTCTTCGATGTGGGTTTCCACCTTCTTTAACATTTGCTGCTCCTTCCAAACCTTCTTACTGTTAATTTCATCAACGCTAAATGACCTCATAAGTACCAGCGCTTGGCTTTTGGCCAAACAATCCGTATTCTGTTTTATTCTATCCATATGATTGCGTACAATATGTCCAAAGAGGTATACAGTAGGGAACGCACTTAACTTAACTTCGGGAACTGCAATATGAATGTGCAATGGAATATATTCGACAAATCTTATATGCAACACCATATTAAAATACAACTTTGTTTCGTATATCTGAATACGAAAATACACTTTCTTCATTAAAAAATATAAACGAAAGATTTTATATTATTATCGGAACCTCGACTCCAGTGTCTGTATTGCACGCGCCTTCGAAATAGTAATCAGCCGACCACCGATACCATCCCTTATAAGTGCATATTTCAATAAATCCACGACACTTAGGAGGAAGCAGCTGCATAGCGAAGACATCTTCCCGTAACGGTCATGGATAGACGTTTCCATCGTCCGAATAGAGGAAGGAAGTGTCAGTGAGGGAAGGCACGAGATCATAAAGGCTAGACGACGGCACAATAAGACCGCTTGGTTGAATGGCATCTTGCATTTAGGATCCCGGATTCTGCTTCCTAGTCTCCTCTGGGGACAAATACTCAGGGATCACGTCCATTCATCACAAAAGTAAAGCAAACACAACAGGCAAACAGACAGACAGACAGAGACAAAAAGAACCTTTACATGTTTTGTTTCAATCCTTTTTTTTATCTATTTATTCACTTGCATTTTTTGTTTGCGTTCTACATTACACTCATTTAATATGGATGTACCCTTGTGTGTTTGTGTGTAAATATACATGTACTGATAGATGGAAAGGTATTGAGAAAGCAATACCAAAACTAAAATGATTCCTAATCACTCAAACTAATTCTTACCTGATGGACAATCCACAAACGCCTATTTAGAGGGAAAACATTGTAGATGTTTTAATCAACAAATATAAATTGAAACCCTCATATCAGTATCCAGTACATCATGAAGGCAAATAATAGAAATAAATAAAAACTCTGACTAAAAGAAGCAGAAAGTTCGAAACTTGGGAATTGACTGTAATCACAATGCTAGTTCGTGGCTCTTTCGTCGTTTATGAACTCAAAATAAGGGAGTCATGTCCAACACAGAACTACTGAAATTTACTTACGCTGACTCTGACTGAAATTTACAGTCATTCAGGAATAAAAAAACCAAAATAATATAATAGAACAAATTTCCTAACGACATCCCCAAAAGAAATGTAAATTGTGAGTTAATTTTTTGAGAGGGTGATGAGTCGTTAAAGCTTTTCAGGAGAAAATTTACCTATTACTCATAAGCAAGATTTTAGATACGAAAGTAAAACTCATATGATCTGTATTAATATTTTTTTCTTTTTAACTTTTTTAGTTTTCCAACAGCAACACCGACAACGCCGCCTGGATATGGATGATGGCGACATGACCTGATGCATTGCTGGTAGTGGGTCTAATGTCGACGACCAAAATGTCGACGGCCATAATGTCGACATTGTTTATATATCAGTGGACTAAATGTCGGTAGACAAAATGTCAACGATCTTTACTTTTTACATATTATTGGACCGAGTACCTTAAACTGAAAAAAAAAAAAAAATAAAAAAAATAAATAAATAAAAAAATCACGTACAAACAAAACGGGAATATAGCTTTTAAAAATAGTGAAGTGTAATATGAGTATTTATTTAAAGCAACGTGATTAGAATTCTAAAAATGATAAACAAAAACCCTACACTGGAATAAGCATACAACGTTATAAAGCTTTACAAAAAATAATGAAGTGTAATAAGAGTATTTATTTGAAACAGCATGGTAAGAATTCCAAAAGGTTTGAAATATGCAGTACTGAAATAGCCAAACAACGCTATAAACTGCGAGCTATTGCGCTTAGAAATTCCAGTACATTTTCAGCGTTTTCAGCCTTCAACAATGCTTTTCGACCTGGCGTTTATTTCAGCATATTTCTTGTTTTCTCCAAACACCCTTTTCCTTGGAACACTTAATTAATCTTTAATATCATATCCGTACTAGCTTCTTTTGAACAGAGTTACCGAAGAAGTTTTTCTTCCGTTGGGTAAGTAATCGTCATCCTCCTCTCGAAGTTAAGTTAATCTTAGTTTTACCAGATCACTGAGTTGATTAACAGCTCTCCTATGGCTGGCCCGAATGATTAGATATTTTTACGTGGCCAGAAACCAATTGGTTACCTAGCAACGGGACCTACAGTTTATTGTGGGATCCGAACTACATTATATCGAGAAATGAATTTCTATCAACAGAAATAAATTCTTCTGGTTAACGCGTGGGCCGAGCCGAGAATCGAACTTCGGACCACCGGATTGGTAGCCGAGCGCGAAATCCACTCGTCCAACGAGGAACTATCCTCCTCTCGAAAGAATTTTGCCATCCCTCAAGCATCTTTGTTCTTGGGAAATAAGTTGATGTTCTTTCATAACACGACCCTAAGTTAACTTAAAACTTTGGCCGCCTCCTTCTTCCACGATGGAAAACAACTAACCATGTCGTCAGAAATTATTGTAAGAATCCATCTCAAGTATTATTATCCGTTTCATCGTAAAGAGATGATGCCAAAGTATCAAAACAATCAGGTATACGTCTTCTGGTGCCACAAATGCAAGGGCTTGAAGTTTGTATGATCAGTGCATTTTCAGCATTTGAACACTGTGAAGCCAATTCCTCTGCCTCGAACGTTGATATCTGAGCTCACTCCATCCACAGCTAGGGCATGACGGAGATCCACTGGAAAAAGTAAGTAGATTTCCTTTGCCCAAAAGTCGCAATAAGAATGATTTAGTAGCCATAAAGAAGACGCCTGTGGAGAAAGACACGCGATGACACCCGCAAACCGACATCTTTTCTTATCTTTCATACAGTAACGTATAAACTTATTTTTATCGCGCCGTCTTCGCGCATAATGGTCCGATTGCCAGCACTTCCTTCATAATACCTCTTAATATGGCGCTCTCAAGGCCGCCTTATGCTCGCTCGGTCAACAACAAAATGCAGCGTTCCCACAAGACAGGAGAGTCTGCACGTCTTGTGCTGTCGTCTATCACTCTCGTCTGAAGGCGCCTCCGAAGAGCTGCAATAATCTAAAAGCTCTCGTAACTCTC
>NC_061095.1:42227926-42265237 GCF_015104395.2 Macrobrachium nipponense | reverse complement strand
CCCTTGTTATTTGACGATTAATTAACTGATATCTAGGATTCCGCGAGGAATTAAGTCTATGAATAAATGTTTGAATACAGTGGTGGAAAAGAAAATCAACCTGATAGCTGGAGACAGGAAAACGCAGGAGAAAATAAATAAAAAATAAATAGTTTTGCTATCAAGGGTAACTGAGAGAAGCGGTTTTCACTGATTGGGGATTAATAAGTAATAATCCAATTAGACATATATCAGCCACAATGCACTCTGCATAAATGGAGAGTGCCGCACGAGTTTTATTGCAATGACACAAGCTAAATGGCTCTCAAGGAATAAAATAGTCAAAAGGCAATTGCCCAGACTATTAGCAGCATACCCATGGCTCCCCAAATACCCTTTATTTGAGAAGTTTATTGATATAGTCGGTGCAATACAAAGAATTTGGATTTTACATTAGATTATATCTTCCATTACCGTTACTTCGTTATTGGCGATATACAAAACGAAACTGTGGACTATTTTAGTACGCCAATCCTTTTTACTGAAAAAAACCTTCATATGGTTCTTTATTTATAGGTGCGATATTTAACTAAGAATGATTTTGTACTTCGCATTTTCTAATTAAGGGAAAATGATTGAAAAACAGACGGAGATGTCTTAATCTTAATATGTTCTGGTATTAGGAAGAATCTTGAATTTTGGAATATGTCAACAATTTTCCGCTGATCGTAGATTTCATTTGATTGTTGTAAAGATTCAGCTTTGTAGAGGAAATTACGACAGATATGCAAGAAACATCATTGCAATTAATGCAAAGATTTGAGATTTCTAAGTTGTTTTTAGTTATAATAGTTGGGGTCAAGAGAAACCTTTATGATTAGGGTTATCCATGAATCCTTCTTTTTCTATGCAAGTATATATTTTGTTCAGTCATTTGCGATACTCCGTAAACCCCCTGAGCATTTATTCTATAATAACTTCGCTGCTTCTTTCTCTCTCACAGTATAAATTCCCCTTTGATTCTCAAAGGCTTTCAAGGGCGTTTGTTGGAAAGGCCATCAAAATGGTAATGAACTTGGTTCCTCCATTGGAAAGAAAATGGCATCTTCCGAAACTATTCTTGGGTATTATCCCCTGGACTAGATTTTGCATTCCGAATGCGATTCTGGAACGAGAGAGAGAGAGAGAGAGAGAGAGAGAGAGAGAGAGAGAGAGAGAGAGATGAGGGAGAGAGAATCTAAAAATTAGCTCTTCATTAACGTCGGGTATAATGACTAAGTGTCTGTCGAATTCAGAAGTATTTTCTATACAGAAATGTTCATGTACTAACATCAACTGCTTATTGAGACAATTCCAAATTATTACCGCAGTGTGACAATAAAAGGATTACAGACCAAAGGGGTTGTCTTTCCTTCTTTATACATTCATTTCATCCCATTTAGTATAATTAATGAAATTCTCCTTTTGCACTTGTTTTTAATGCTGTTTCCTTACAATCCTGTCACCCTTGTTGATCAATCTTTTGTCTTCTGCCTTGGTCTCCTCTTCTTCTCTTCTGTTCTTCAGAGAAACATCTTTTGTCTCTTTTTTTTGAACCGCTTCTCTCACTTTCCCTCTGTACAGGGCTTTCTTTTTCTCTTCTTTGATGATTATCTAAGCCCTCTCTTCTGTACCTGGCCCAGTGCTCATACCGAATTCAATAATAATAAGAATAATATTATAACTAATAATATAATATTATAATAATAATATTATAATAAAAAAATAATAATAATAATAATAATAATAATATAATAATTAATAATAATAATAATAATAATAATAACTGAAGGAATGATAACAGCGGCACAAGATCGGGCCCTAAGAACCGAATATGTTCAAAGAACGTAGACGGAAATAACATCTCTCCCATATGTAGGAAGTGCAATACGAACAAAAATGAAACCATAAACCACATAGCAAGCGAATGCCCGGCACTTGCACGAACCAGTACAAAAAGAGGCATGATTCAGTGGCAAAAGCCCTCCACTGGAGCCTGTGCAAGAAACATCAGCTACCTTGCAGTAATAAGTGGTACGAGCACCAACCTGAGGGAGTGATAGAAAACGATCAGGCAAAGATCCTCTGGGACTATTGTATCAGAACGGATAGGGTGATACGTGCAAACAGACCAGACGTGACGTTGATTGACAAAGTCAAGAAGAAAGTATCACTCATTGATGTCGCAATACCATGGGACACCAGAGTTGAAGAGAAAGAGAGGGAAAAAATGGATAAGTATCAAGATCTGAAAATAGAAATAAGAAGGATATGGGATATGCCAGTGGAAATCGTACCCATAATCATAGGAGCACTAGGCACGATCCCAAGATCCCTGAAAAGGAATCTAGAAAAACTAGAGGCTGAAGTAGCTCCAGGATTCATGCAGAAGAGTGTGATCCTAGAAACGGCATACATAGTATGAAAAGTGATGGACTCCTAAGGAGGCAGGATGCAACCCGGAACCCCAACCCACACTATAAATACCACCCCAGTCGAATTGGAGGACTGTGATAGAGCAAAAAAAAATAAAAAAAAAATAAAAATAAATAATAATAATAATAGTAGTAATAATAATAATATAATAATAATAATAATAATAATAATAATAATAATAATAATAATAATAATAATAATAATAATAATAGTACTGCTGCACTGTGTATGAGTTTTTATTTGCATTAAGCTGTTGATTTATTGCAGAGATAATAAAGTCTTTTGATATTTCATCGAAAATTGTGTTTGCTTTCGAATGCTTGCCCATCTTATACTATAAAAGACCATATCGTTATTAATCTGGTCCAGAACGTGGCACAAATTACTTGGGTAAATATATAATGCACTACATTTAATGATACAGTTACATCAACCCAGATCATTCAGTGATATCAGCTTTAACAAAACATGGATTAAAATAAACACAAATAACAACAAGAGGTAAGAGACAAATGTTATCTATGGGGTGTAAAGGGAAGAAGGAGTTATGAAGAAAGAAGAGCATGAAGGAAGATCGCTTGAATGCGCATGAAAAAAATCATTCATAATTGCTTCAAGAATATTAGTCGGTGAAGAATAAACCCCAAACCACCGTTCCGTTTAAAAGAAAACCAAATTGATGAAAATAAATTCTCGCCAACATCAAACAGAAGTAGACGAGAATTTAAAATGCATATCAGTCAGAATACGAGAGAGACTCTGATGGTACCCAAATCATGACCCCTTCTGGAGGATCAGTCACAAACTAACCATGTCACTTGTGTGACTGACCGGCAGTAATTCCATTCGTCTTGGCCCTTTAGATAGAGTCATCAAGTCCGCACAAGGCCTCTTATTCTCTTTAACAACGTGCCTAGCTTGTGGGCCGGCTTCATCTGCAGCGAACACTAACTTAACTTTCATAACAGTAATATAGATAACGATAGATAAAATGTAAAAATAAAAGTGCTTTCAATTTTTTATGTTTTTATCATCGACATCAATATTACTGATATAAAAGCTAGTTAGTGTTTACTATAGGAAGAACCGCCGGGTCACAAAGCAAAGTACGGTGTTATAGAGAATTAGAAACCGTGCGAGGAACTGCTGACTGTAACTAGCCGAGATGAATGGAATAAATAAAAGAAAACAAAAATGTCTGTAGCTAATTTGATATTTTGGAATTTTTTTTTTCAAAACGCAAACCTCCAAAGATAATCACTGATCGATTGAGGGAAATCTTCTCTTGCTGCTGAAGCTGCGAACCTCTTCTGACTTGAAAGAGGATTTTTTGGGGCTATAAAAGGATTGAACAACATGACCATCCTAATTTATTATAATCTATAAAGTAGCACATTTATAAGAAGACCTGTTTATACATAAGTATTGTTACTCATTCAAGAAGGATTTTTTTTTACATAAGGATATATTGGTAAAATATATTTTATTTATTTTGATTTATTATAAGAGAGAAAGATACAAGTTTTCATTCCATTAATCAATTTTACAGGATGAAGACATCGAACTCCTCAATAACTGGTCAAGTATTAGTGATCAAGAGAGAGAGAGAGAGAGAGAGAGAGAGAGAGAGAGAGAGAGAGAGCAGTAAGGCATTAACTTGACGTAGCGCCTTGTGAGAGTCCCGAAGGTAATTACCCTTAATTAACTTGACGAAGTGTTGCCTAGCAGAGAAATTCAGCCCAGTAAGTGTGAAGATGAACGCTAGACTCAAAGGCAGCTTGGACTCCTGAGCTGTTCTTGTCTTGCTTGAGCAAGAGCGTGCACGGGTATGCATGTACATGTGCGTTCATGAATGTATGTTTTTTTTTTGCCTAGTGAGCTTGTTCGTGTTAACTATCCTACTAAATCCCGCAGAGCTGAGTTAATTACTGGTTCTTTCAATGAATGAATGGAACATGAAGATTGAGGAGGAAGATCAATGGAAAAGTAATTAGATGATTAACTAAAACTTATCAGGAGTATGAAAGTATAAGATTGCAGAAATCACTAGCCTTCATGAAGAACCACTGAACGACTGTTATCTTTATTTACTAGAAGACAGAATATATCTAATGAGAGGATTTGCATGTCTTTCCTGTTCTCAAATAAAGGAAACTAATGTGGTCTTACGGTCAGTATGGTGCTTCAAATATCCCAGATATTGGTTAAATTTATATAAAATATTTGATGGTATAATCATATGTTATTATACCACTATTATGTAAGTATCATGTATGCATACTCACTAGTTATTCGTACACAATATACATACATCTTATATACCGAAATACACTCGTATCACAACATTATTACACAGGTCTTTGTTACCTGTTTCAACGTCCGTACAACCAGGATACCGAGGAAGATTTTATTATAAAAAATAAATATATTTTTTACATGAACCCATGTAACTCAAGTTATTGCGTTCCTAGTCAAATAGCTATTGTTAAGAAGAATCTACGGAAATATCCGCAACCTTATATATTTTCACTGAAAACTCGCAGTGTTACAACTTTCCCATTCTAAAGAAGTAATGAGTTGTTTACCATCTTCCCAAAGGACCAAATGTATTCTCTTCATCGCAATAAATTTGCTTAATGTTTCATTTCGAATCGTATTTTCTACTCCCACAGTATGTAAGAAATATCTGTATAATAAAAATTCTTATTTAAAATTATCTCCTTCGTTTCTGGACGATAATATTGCATAACACTTTTATTTGGAGATGTCAAATATATTATCCCGTTACTTTTTTTTAGTAATAACAAGCTAAATACAAACGCATATAAACACACACACCCATACACACACAGAGACATACACACCCAAATATATATATATATATATATATATATTATATATATATCTATATATATATATATATATATATATATATATGTGTGTGTGTGTGTGTGTGTGTGTGTGTGTGTGTGGTGTGTGTGTGTGTGCGCGTGCGTTATATAAACGGGAAAACGGGTCTGTTTGTTTGTTTGTCTGTTTGTTCCGAGTGAAACTACACCAGGGAACCAATCAGTATAAAATTTGGCACAGAAGTTAAGCTAACATAGGCTTTAAACATAGGCCAATCAGGTTTTCTTAAAAACATACATAAACCGCCCCCCCCCAAAAAGAAGAAGAAGAAAAAAAAAAAGATGTAACTTATTTTGGTTGGCTGATTTGATTTAAATTTTAAACAAGCTATTGGTGCTAATTGCATTACTTCAAAATAGGTATCAAGTTGTTTTCATGACCTTGGGGTATGGCCATTTAAATATATCTTTCTTAATTTGGGGCAGATTTGCAATTGCACCATTCATAAATTCCTATAAGAACGTTTGGGTTGGACGTTGGCAATGCGACTCTGGTTAGTGTACAGAATTGTCTGGTCACTTTGCCATTTGGAAATTCAATACACGATATTCAAGAGGTTACGACTACTGTTTCCTGATCTGGGCAACAAATTTGAAGACCATAAGTGGCTGAGAATGCAAGTCTCACTTGTTGGCCTCGTCTATAACGTCACTAGTCCTGATTTCTCCTCTGCGTGCTAATTCAAATCAACGAGAAACAAAATTATTTTCAACTAAAAAACTTCCCTTCGGTTAACATATATTAGATATATTTAATTCAGGGGTAGAGCTAATTGTATATTAAAGGGCAGGGCTTTGTAGCTTAATGCATGTATTTGAATCACGGTGATGTGATGAATATTCATAATATTGGCTACGTGTGGAAACGTACGACTTTGTTAATTACAAATACCTGAGTTCGGGCAGTATTTGTAAAGTCGGAATTGGTAACAACTAATAACTCACTTGTTGGCCTAGTGGGTAACGAAATGATTATCAACTAAAAAAACTCTGCTTTGGTCAGTGTATACCACATATGAAAACATATTGAATCCAAGGTAGAGTGAATTGACTATTAAAGATATTTGAAGTTTAATGTATTTATAAGTGAGATGAAAGGGGTTATAATTAATAATATATTTAATATGTCAATTTGATGTGCTGTGACTTTGCAGAGAACAGAGCCGAGGCAATGACCTGAGGAAGCTGATAAATGATTTCTGGGATGGCGTGGAAATGAAAATGCATAGTTAAGCGGGTCAATGTTCGTCAGTTCATGGGGTCTTGTTCAAGTGCCTTTGAGAACTGGATGCGACCAATTACATAGAGCGTTGACGAAGTGTGCATTCATATGTACGTTAGCGCTTCTTCCATTGATAATGGTATCATTAGCCAAGTCTATGGGGAGACTTTCAGAGACGTCCGTGAGAGAAAGGCAGAGTGTTGGGAATAGCTCTACGAAAGTTTTTGATTATCTCTGTGTGATTTCTGGGCTGGAGATGGGTAAGTGTTATTACTTTAGCCAAAGGGATGGCTTGTTTATTACCTTGTATAGATGTCATATTTCATTTAGTCTATTGACTTTGTCTTTTACAAGTGTGTATACTTAATTTGTGTGTTCTGCCTGTCTTTGTAACAGACGATTTCTGGCAAGGGAACGGAACCCGAGAGTCCTAGGGGGACAGGGAGTCCCGTATGGAAGAGAGCTATTTGGTGTGTTAATTACAGATTAAGACATTTTACATATTGGGGGTTTAACTAAGTTAGTTTGTCTGTGAGACTTGAGTTATTCTCTTTCCATTGTTAAATAAATGTTATATTTTTCCATATCTCTGACTCTCATTTGATGACCTATTACGGAATGGGGAGAGGTTATGAGTCGAGAGAGAGAGAGAGAGGCTGTGCCGGTGATCGCTTAGAGCGAGAGAGAGAGAGATAGAGAGAGAGAGAGAGAGAGAGAGAGAATTGTGTGTGTATCAGTTTGCCTACTGCTTTGGTTTCACGCATACCAAATAAAATACGAGATTCTTATCTCGTAACTATATATATATATATATATATATATATATATATATATATATATATATATATATATATATATATATATATATATATATAAGCGATCACCGGCACAGCCTCTCTCTCTCTCTCTCTCTCTCTCGACTCATAACCTCTCCCCATTCTAATAGGTCATCAAATGAGAGTCAGAGATATGGAAAATATACATTTATTTAACAATGGAAAGAAAATAACTCAAGTCTCACAGACAAACTAACTTAGTTAAACCCCCAATATGTAAAATGTCTTAATCTGTAATTAACACACCATATAGCTCTCTTCCATACGGGACTCCCTGTCCCCCTAGGACTCTCGGTTCCCTTGCCAGAATCGTCTGTTACAAAGACAGGAGAAACACACAATTAAGTATACACACTTGTAAAGACAAAGTCAATAGACTAAAATGAAATATGACATCTATACAAGGTAATAACAAGCCATCCCTTTGGCTAAAGTAATATAACACTTACCCATCTCCAGCCCAGAAATCACACAGAGATAATCAAAAACTTTCGTAGAGCTATTCCCAAACACTCTGCCTTTCTCTCACGGACGTCTCTGAAAGTCTCCCCATAGACTTGGCTAATGATACCATTATCAATGGAAGAAGCGCTAACATACATATGAATGCACACTTCGTCAACGCTCTATGTAACTGGTCGCATCCAGTACTCAAAGGCACTTGAACAAGACCCCATGAACTGACGAACATTGACCCGTTTAAATATATATATATATATATATATATATATATATATATATATATATATATATATATATATATATACATATATATATATATATATATATATATATATTATATATAGTATATATATATATATATATATTATATATATATATATATATATATATATATATATATATATATATATATATATATATATATATATATATATATATATATATATATATATATATATATATATATATATATATATATATATATATATCAAACGAAGCACGAGTGAGAGCCAAAATCTTTTTTAGTATGATTTTGAAATATCAAATATTAACATTAATTTTAAGATCTCATTGTAGTGGTCCCTTATAATCATGGAATCTTAAATACAGTTTTAATAGAGGAGCGAACATCCATTAGAAAGTATCCTAGACAGTCATGGTTGTATACGATTCCCGATTCATAAATAGGTAATTTTTCATAAAGATTGACACAATATTGAATTTTTGTAATTATTACAGAAAATGACTAATGGGGTGACTTGCGGTAAACTATTTGCGAAAAATTCAATTCAACTCTTTCTGTAATAATTCATTCGTTTCGTCATTCAAAAACGTCATCTTGTTAAAAACTGTTATCTTATTAGGACCAAATAGTCTTGGAATTTTGTGTATACATTCTGTTTAAAAATACTCTTAATTTGTTAAAGAACATGTCTGTAAAACCATTGTCATTAAACAAAAAAACTCCTTTATGAAAAAGTTCATATGTATACTAGTTAGTCAAAAGTTAAAAAAATAAGTGTTAATAGTATTGACTTTAAAAGTCTTATAACAAGCAGTGGGGAAATTCACCTCTAGAATAGTAATTGTCGGTTGCCTGTAGGCCGTGATATTAAAACCCGTACCTTGTCGAGAAACGAATACATCTAAAAAGGTTAATTGCTCTTTTGTTCTACTCCAGTAATGATGTTTCAGAAACAGGTTAGCTTCCTGTTTAATCTTGGATATAAAAAAAATGGTAGAATTTAGGTTTAAAGTTAACGTGGTATTGTTTTAACCATTCTCAATAATAGTATGTGTTGTTAATGAACAATTCAATAAACTTTTCCATTTCTTGGAAAAAGTTGATGGTTTCACTTTCCGGAACGCTGGTGTAAAGAGACATGTCGAAACTGACCATTAATTCATTTCCCTCTAATTTAGTGTTCTTTAAAAAAGCCATATGAGATACTTAATGTAAAGTCATTCTTGGCACATTTATTCACATGAGAAACTCTATATTTAGCTAATTTATAGTTATGAGTTTTGTATGCAGAGAGAACCGGTCTTAGAGGTATCAGGTTTTGTGTAATTTCGGAAAGATATACAATAAGCCCAGGACTGACCCAGTACTATACACGCCTTTGTAATGTAGCTTTGGCTTCATTTCTAAAAGCTTCCTTAAGTACCGGTTTCAACTTTTCTTCTAATAACAATCTGTTCTTGAGCATATCATCGAGATTTAATTTCATAAAGTTGGCAGTCATTAAAAATGTCTTCCATTTTTGAAGCGTAGTAATTTTTGCCTAATATAACAATTCCATTTTCTTGTTGGGATGAGAATGATGCCCTTCATTTCCGCCTTTCTG
Source organism: Macrobrachium nipponense (assembly GCF_015104395.2). Classification (NCBI taxonomy): domain Eukaryota; kingdom Metazoa; phylum Arthropoda; class Malacostraca; order Decapoda; family Palaemonidae; genus Macrobrachium; species Macrobrachium nipponense. The sequence continues at coordinate 42,255,507 of NC_061095.1, read as the reverse complement.
TTTAATGAATTACTAAGTACTCTTAAGGCGATTGCATCGCCTTTTGACGAAAGGACCTTCATAGAGGAGCGAGAAATTATTTTGCGACTTTTTCCACTTAGACGTCCATTTTAGTTGATTAGTTGGAGGCCACATTTGAAGCTAAATTATTTTTTTTTGTCATCACAATAATTTACCAGTTTATCTTTGCTGGAAAATTGTGTGCCTTACTCATATATTTGTATTGACATTTGTTTTACGAACTTAAATTATTCTCTGAGAGCTTTCAATAGTTAAATAGCACATCATTATTCCAAAGTGAATTTGTTAAATGTAATTTTAAAATTGCTGATACAAAACGTGAATCTTAATCACTTACCAAAGCTTAGCAACAAAACATCAAATGCTGAAATGAAAACCTAAATATCATCGTAAATCTTGAAAGCCAAATGCCTATTGGGAAATCTGGAACGATACTGGAAAATCATTTGAAGAGAGGACGGATTCAGAACACCCATAAAATAACATTATGACTCTCAGGACAGGAATGACCTGGCAGGGAGAATCGCTGAACGCTGAGGTAGGTAGAGATAGTCATGCTGGGATGTGACCCTGTTATGAGTGATTAAATGAGACCAATAAATGCTTTCTGCAGTTTCTTCCGTGTTTCGAGCCTAGTCCTTATCTATATCATTGTTGGGGTGTCCAGATTTTAGTATTGTTAGAAGCAGGAAGGCTCCACTTGAGAGAAGGTTTTCGATCTCATTTGTAAGATTCAAATGCTTGGATGCCGTTTACACACCACCCCAACAACACATAGCAGCCCCCACCCTCACCCAATTTCAATGGAAATAAGAGGACTTAACAAATGAGGACTGCAACGGGGATGCGGGTAAACAGTGGAGAGAAATAAATTAAGATCGAAAAAAGTGCCCTACATTCATAAAGGAGCATTGGTTTAAAAGCAAGATATGTCTAAACGGATAAATAAACTGAATATTTAACAAATCAAATGCACAAATATATTTTTTTTTTTTCTGTTACCTGTACCTGTATAAATTTCTTTCTTTTAAAATGTAATCAACATTATGAATGGCTAAGTAAGGGAGAGAGTAATAAAAAAAGCAAGAAAAAAAAAGTTACACAAATCCTCAGAGCTCATAGATTTTATTATTTCACCATCTTCTTATACAACATCTGGGAAAGACTGACATATGAGAATCGAGAGTCAGTATCGTATATATTTGTAATTTGTCGTTATCATCTATTCCTCTCCGCCCGTTTGTCGTTCATAGTCAGACTTAGAAATATAAAGTTCGATACGTGAGATTCATCTAGATCTTTTTTTACTTATTTATATAGTTTATATTTTGAATTGCCTTTTTAATTCATATTTTTGATCATCTTTCAAGGTCAACCTAAATTAAATAAGAAGCGGAATTTGGAAAAAAAATATTCTAGAAAACTGAAAGAAAAATAACTATTATTTTATGTTGAACTAATTGTCCAATCAAGCGCCTTTTACTAAAGGATGGAGCCTTTATCTTCTTTTTGTGAGTCAAAGATTTTAGGAGGAACAGTGTAAATTGTTCTGCGCTAAAGTGTCACGGTGACCGGGGTGTATAATGGTGGTATAGCACTACCCACGGTTTCTTTTATTTTTTATTTTATTTCATTTTATTTAATTTTATTTTGATATTTATTATCATTATTATTTTTTTTCCATGCCTGTAGGTTAGGGTGGGTTGGGTTGGGTTTTCGTTAGATCAGGAGAGCTTCTAACTCATAAATTGGGTGTGAAAAACATAATTATTTTTTCAAGAAGACTCTAAAGTTAGTTTGTAAGATATGGCGCCCCGCTTTTTTTCCGGGAGGGGTTTCCCCCCCCCGGTAGCCCTCAGTACTCAGTACAGTTTCTAGAATATGCGACCAGGATTGGGGTTTCATGCGGAGGAAAGCTCCTCCCTTAGATTCCAGGGGACTTTGAACTCGCCTGTTATACAGATTCGAATGATCGACGTTGATTAGAAGTAATAATTACAATAGCTGAATAAGTGTCCCTTAGGAGGTTTTTAGAACGTCAGCGCACCTCATGTGATGCACTGTAGTCGTTCACTTAAGGTTCTTTGCAACATCCTTTCCTACGCTATTCTGCAACCTCTACCATTACTTTTACTTTAACTCCGTTCATAGTCTCCTTCTTTCGATGTGGCTTTCCACCCTCTTTAACATTTGCTGCACCTTCCAAACCTTCTTACTGTTAATTTCATCAGCGCTAAATGACCTCATAAGTACCAGCGCTTGGCTTTTGGCCTAAAAATCTGTATTCTGGTTTATTCTATCCATATGATTGCGTACAAAATGTCCAAAGAGGTATACAGTAGGCAACGCACTTAACTTAACTTCGGGAACTGCAATGCGAATGTGCAATGGCAATATATTCGACAAATATTTTACATGTAACACCATTATAAAATACAACTTTGTTCGTATATCCTGATAGAAAATTACACACTTTCTTCATTAAAAAATATGAACGAAAGATTTTATATTATTAAAAGGAACCTCGACTCCAGTGTCTGTATTGAACGCGCCTTCGTTAAAAAGTGTAATCAGCCGACCACCGATGATACCATCCCTTATAAGTGCATATTTCAATAAATCCACGACAACTTAGGAGGAAGCAGCTGCATAGCGAAGACACATCTTCCGTAACGGTCATGGCTAGACGTTTCCATCGTCCGAATAGAGGAAGGAAGTGTCAGTGAGGGAAGGCGCGAGATCATAAAGGCTAGACGACGGCACAATAAGACCGCTTGGTTGAATGGCATCTTGCATTTAGGATCCCGGATTCTGCTTCTAGTCTCCTCTGAGGACAAATACTCAGGGATCACGTCCATTCATCACAAAACTAAAGGAAACACAACAAGCACATAGACAGCCAGACAGAGGCAAAAAGAACCCTCGCATGTTTTGTTTCAATCCTTTTATTTTATCTATTTATTCACTTGCATTCTTTGTTTGCGTTCTACATTATACTCATTTAATATGGATGTACCCTTGTTTGTTTGTGTGTAAATATACATGTACTGATAGATGGAAAGGTATTGAGAAAGCAATACCAAAACTAAAATGATTCCTAATCACTCAAACTAATTCTTACCTGATGGACATCCACAAACGCCTATTTAGAGGGAAAACATTGTAGATGTTTTAAATAATAAAAAAAAAAAAAAAAAAAAATAAGTTGAAACCAAACCCTCATATCAGTATCCAGTACATCATGAAGGCAAATAATAAAAATAAATAAAAACTCTGACTGTAATCACAATGCTAGTTCGTGGCTCTTTCGTTATTTATGAACTCTAATAAGCGAGTCATGTCCAACACAGAATTACTGAAATTTACTTACGCTGACTCTGACTGAAATTTACAATCATTCAGGAATAAAAAAACGAAATAATATAATCGAGCAGACCTCGGTATAATTTAGAACAAATTTCCTAATGACATCCCCAAAAGAAATGTAAATTGCGAGCTAATTTTTTGAGAGAGGGTGAAGAATCGTAAAAGCTTTTCAGGAGAAAATTTACCTATTACTCATAAGCAAGACTTTAGATACGAAAGTAAAACTCATATGATCTGTATTAAATTTTTTTTCTCTTTAACTTTTTTTAGTTTTCCAACAGCAACACCGACAACGCCGCCTGGATATGGATGATGGCGACATGCCCTGATGCATTGCTGGTAGTGGGTCGAAATGTCGACAACCAAAATGTCGGACAGCCATAATGTTCGACACTGTTTAAATATCATGGACTAAATGTCGGTAGACAAAATGTCAACGATCGTTACTTTTTACATATTATTGGACCAAGTAGTTCATTAAACTTAAAAAAAAAACAAAAAAAAAAAAAAAAATCACGTACAAACAAAACGGGAATATAGCTTTAAAAAATAGTGAAGTGTAATATGAGTATATGTTTAATTAAAGCAACATGATAGAATTCTAAAAATGATAAACAAATATCCTACACTGGAATAAACAAGAAACGTTATAAAGCTTTAAAAAAAATAGTGAAGTGTAATAAGAGTATTTATTTAAAGTAGCATGATAAGAATTCCAAAATGTTTTGAAATATGCAATACTGAAATAGCCAAACAACTATTGCGCTTAGAAATTCCAGTACATTTTCAGCGTTTTCAGCCTTCAACAATGCTTTTCGACCTGGCGTTTATTTCAGCATATTTCTTGTTTTCTCCAGACACCCTTTTCCTTTAATATCAATCTCCGTACTTACTTGTTCTGAACGGAGTTATCAAAGTTTTTTTTTTTTTTTTTTTTTTTTTTTTTTTCCCCCGTTGGGTGGGTAATCGCCACCCTCCTCTCGAAGTTAAGTATATCTTTGTTTTACCAGACCACTGAGCTGATTAACAGCTCTCCTAGGGCTGGCCCAAAGGATTAGATATTTTTACGTGGCTAGAAACCAATTGGTTACCTAGCAACGGGACCTACAGTTTATTGTGGGATCCGAACCACATTATATCGAGAAATGAATTTCTATCACCAGAAATAAATTCCTCTGGTTCCGCGTTGGCCGAGCCGAGAATCGAACTTCGGACCACCGGATTGGTAGCCGAGCGCGAAATCCACTCGTCCAACGAGGAACTATCCTCCTCTCGAAAGAATTTTTCCATCCCTCAATCATCTTTGTTCTTGGGAAATAAGTTGATGTTCCCTCATAACACGACCCTAAGTTAACTTAAAACTTCCTTCTTCCACGCTGAAAAACACCCAACCATGTCGTCACAAAGTATTGTAGGAACCCATCTCAAGTATTATTATCCGTTTCCTCGTAAAGAGATGATGCCAAAGTATCAAAACAATCAGGTATACGTCTTCTGGTGCCACAAATGCAAGGGCTTGAAGTTTGTATGATCAGTGCATTTTCAGCATTTGAACACTGAAAAGCCAATTCCTCTGCCTCGAACGTTGATATCTGAGCTCACTCCATCCACAGCTAAGGAATGACGGAGATCCACTAGAAAAAGTAGGTAGATTTCCTTTGCCCAAAAGTCGCAATAAGAATGATTTATTAGCCATAAAGAAGACGCCTGTGGAGAAAGACACGCGATGACACCCGCAAACCGACATCTTTTCTTATCTTTCATACAGTAACGTATAAACTTATTTTTATCGCGCCGTCTTCGCGCATAATGGTCCGATTGCCAGCACTTCCTTCATAATACCTCTTAATATGGCGCTCTCAAGGCCGCCTTATGCTCGCTCGGTCAACAACAAAATGCAGCGTTCCCACAAGACCAAGCACGTCTTGTGCTGTCGTCTATCACTCTCGTCTAAAGGCGCCTCCGAAGAGCTGCAATAATCTAAAAGCTCTCGTAACTCTCTGTCATGAAGGCACTGTTTCCTGTAACTGTGAAAGCATTAATAAATGGAGTTTTTATGCGCAATTCGGGCAAACGCCTCGAACCAAATATCTATAGGCTATTTATTCAGTTATCTTATAACAAATAAATGAGTGCTCTATAATTTGCGGAGAAACTTGCTTTCATATGTCAATTTATTTTAGAAATATAGCTGGCTTCAGTTTTCCAGTATCCTATCAGAAGTTTTATCTTGGCCCATTATTTCAAGTTATTATTCTAACTGCGGAAATGGCGGCCACACTCCCCTTACATCTATCTATAGCTGACGTCGATTGGGAACTGTTAACCCGCTGATTCACGTCCGGTTTTATTTATTTGTTAATTTATTTGATAAAAGAAGCATCTCCTTTCATCCACTTGATGTACAGAATGTATTCGTATTCAGGTAGAAACTACGTTGCCCTGAACATATTAAGATATTAATCACAGTAGTAAAGGAACTGTCTACACTACTACATTAAATTTTCTTATTTGAATCGTACAAGTAGCTTGTTATGTCCTAAATGAGGTGAAGGAAAAATCTAGAGTTCAGCATTTGCAGTAATAATGGTTCAGTATTAAAGATAAACTATCTTTTCTCTTGAGACATTTTGTAAATGTTATGATTAATAAAAGACGCCCAACTTACTTCCTAAAAATATGGATTAGTCGCAGAAGTCAGTTCTAGAAACAGTATTTAATTATTGAACTTGAAGGGAACATATACTTTGCCCTGTCCTTCATGGTAACTTAGGTTCATCCAAATACGGAGATCACTGTTTTATATTCAAAGTGATATGCTCTCTAGAGTCGGAAATTGAAACTGTTAGGCGCATTTCTACCAAGAACACAAAAGAAAAGAAGGAAAAAATGCAAGGCTGCCTTGTACCCACCATTCTGTGAATGAGTTATTTGTCATTTGACTTCTACACAGTAGATGCTGAACTGTGTAGCTTCCGGTCATTTCCTGTTAAATCCCAAATTTTCTCATTGTGCATTGAAGATTTATTTTATGAAGACTTTTCTGTATGCCGACCTTGCCCGCACAACTTGCTAAGACAAAATCAAAGAAACAAACAAAGAAACAAACAAACAAAAAAGGGGGAGGGGTCTGACTTTGATTTTATCCTCAATGAAAAAATAAAATAAATAAAAAAAATATTCATTGACGTGCAGGCATTCGACGTTATTGTTGCGAATTCATGATTCAGTTGTTATGATCCTCTCTCTCTCTCTCTCTCTCTCTCTCTCTCTCTCTCTCCTCTCTCTCTCTCTCATACATACATACATATACACCCACCTACCTGCGTACTGTGAATTTTTCGAAAATGTTTCAATGTGAGCTTTCAAACAATACACATTCCATAGACGACTTATGCCACTGTGGCGTCGGCTGCTAAATAGGCTGCTATATGAATATTTTCCCATTTACTCATTGGTAATTCTAACCGTGGCTGCAATCAAAACATCTCGCTTAAAATATTTGCCGTTGAATTTCTGATAACTCGTGAATTCTAGGTTCGTTTTTTTGAAGACTTTGCTTTCCTATCTCAATCACCAGATTTTGACTACAGTTCGGACTTACGCAGTTATATATGTTGGAGTTAATCATAAGTTGAAAAAAACAGAATATTTCAGTGTGACAGACAACTTTGGCATCCTGATTACACTTGAGAGACCTTAAATAAGCCGCAGGTGTTGTTAAATTGGTTCATAATGCATTTACATAACTAAATTAACTTCCTTCTCGCTCATATTATTTAGTTACAAGACAAGACGTTCCATCCCCAGGACACTGCATGTGGCTTAAATGTACAAATAAAATTTTCTTAATGATTTTTTTCTTGTTCGTAATTATTATGTTACTCATAATCATTAATGTCAGGCCTCTTTTTTCTTATAATTGTGCACATCTTTTTCATTTTCTGCAGATTATGAGACGGACGGATGACGCAGCATTATCAATCTCGTAGATACGCCAATTCAAAATTCCGAATACTCTTTTCGCACGAACTGACCCAACCACATTCACAGCCATCAGAGACTCACTCGATGGATCGACAGGGCTAAAACTTTATCGGTATATGTCTGTCGATATTTTTCAACGAGATTAAATCCTTCAGAATTACCAGCAGTTAATAATATTGCACATGTTTTGCATACCCTAGTAAGACAGGTGATTAATTTTGCCAAGGTACAAAAATTTTCTCCCAATTATCTCTTTGAGCCTTCAGGATTTCATAGTGCATAAACTATGATGATATCACTAATATATATAGAAAGAAATGCAGAATAAATATTCCAATTACAATATAATATGCAGAGTATTTAAATAAAATTATGTTTGACATTCTATGCAGTCTTGCATTGTCGAGAAATTTTGACAGTTGAAACTTTTATATTTATAATATAATATAAATGTACCTGTGATCGTCTATAAAAAGAAACATCTGGAGCTAGAAAGTCTTTCCTCTCACACACAAGGTTCGTCGTCATCGACGTGAAAGAAGTCGAACGTGAGAGTCTCTCCTTTTCCCTCTCTTTCTCTCTCCTGTCGATGCCCTCCCCGACGAGATAGAGATGAGATTTGAGTCCCTCATGAGGATGGAACGATCTGGCACCGTCTGCTCACCCCATTATGCTCAATTATGTACAGAATGTTTGGTCTACTTTTGTGGGTTGCTGGTATGAATGGTGATTTGAGTAAGTAAGACAGGCAGGGGGGAGAAATTTACCCAAGTGAACTGAACGCTACATGCTTATGACTACGCCACGCACATAATTGCTGTCGACGTATGATAACCAAACGGTTGTTTTACAAAAAAATCACACAGGTGCATCAAAGCAGTGATCAGTAATCACACCACAGATATATATATATATATATATATATATATATATATATATATATATATATATATACTGGATGACAATGGAATGCATCTCAATACAATGGCCCTATGAAAATCATCCAATGGGTCTTCAATGCTGGAGAAGAAGCTCATGACCTTGAGAAGGCGAGTGCAGGGCTTCATTAATTTTACCCGGTATCAATAACGCTCATCCATTGCAATTCATGTGTGTCGAGGAGCACGATCTTGCATGGCCTATAAACACAATTGTCTTTTGTTCCTCTATTTGTTGGTTTCGTTCAAGCCATTTTTTTATGATGTACAAAGTATACTTCATCATAAAGACGTCTTTCATAAGTAGTTGGGATACAAAAAAAGAAAAAAAAGAAAAAAAAGTTAAGTATATATTAGTTTAACCAGACCACTAAGCTGATTAACAGCTATCTTAGAGCTGGTCCGAAGGATGAGATATTTTTATGTGGCTAGGAACCAATTGGTTACTTAGCAACGGGACCTGTAGCTTATTGTGAGAGCCGAACCACATCGAAAAATTAATTTCTTTCACCAGAAATAAATCTATCTCTTTCACGTGGGCAGAGCGGGGAATCGCACCCAGACTCTAAGATCGGTATTCGAGCTCTTAACCGACTCGTCCAACGATGAACTACAGTTAGGATACAAATGTCCATGATTTATATGTCTATTAACAGTTTAGTAATTGTTACTATAAACATTATTTTCCACTAGGGACGTATGGAAACTTTATTTCTGTGAGTCTAATATCTGCGATGCTTCCCGGTATGTGTAGTGGCTTACGTGGTTCCATCCATTTATACCTTCCTTGACTAAGTGAATAAGAGAGTGTCCTAGTGTTCACTGTCATATGCTTCAAATTGATAAGGAGATTATTAATCATTTCCAAGCAAATCTGTCTGTTTCGTAATGAATGCAAATCATTAAAGCAGATCTCACTGAGGGTGTAAAATCAAGTGGTGTTGGCTATCCTCTACATTTGTCTTATGTGGCTGAATACTTACAACATCATTATCATTTCACTTAACAGCACCACAAGAGACCAACAGTAGACGAACTAATACAGGAGACGACAGTATATATAAAAAATACAGTTGACTGATCATTGCAGAAGTAGTATCAGTCAGTTACAGAGACCTACCCTAAACGTCCAGAAAGTATCACATTGCGCCCACCAGTAGATAAAAGGAGTTGGACGAGTAGACCCTGATGCAAGTAGCAAGAAGAGATTTGCAAAAAACATTGAAGAGGGGTTATTTGGCTTACACAAAAAATCACGATAGTCGATCAGGAGTCCAGTATGCTTGTCTATTAGTGTTTTCTTTAATTTGGAGAAATATATATGATGTTCATTGTATGTGATAATTTGTATTTAACGTATGGAAATTAGGTTTTAAAGCTATTCAGTGCTTGAGGCAGTGAAAAGATGGATTTGGAGAGGGTGGACGGCAAGGTGAAAGAAAGGGGGTTGGAATGAGGTTACTAGGTTAAGAGGCTCACTGTGGGGTGCAGCCATGAGCTGAAGGAATGCTGCAAGTAACCCTAAGGCTTAACTTTCTAATCGCATGTGACAATAAATACGATTGTGCTCGGCACATGGATTCAGTTGTAGCTTCACCAAGGACGCTGTGCATGACACCGAAGCAAGTTCCATCCGTGGGTTTGTAAATAAACCAGTGGCAAATTCAGATTCGGTTGCTTTTATAGAAAAAAAAATCCCGAATGTTGTGAAGAATAACGGATGAAAAGAAACTAACAGTGAATAACAAGCGAACTCAACTGTGCAGTGGATAATTTGTACAATAATAGCGGTGAGGTAAAAGTATAAGACGATACAATTAATTGTATTGTAACATACAGTTTGTCAAGCAGAAAATAAAAAATAAAAAAGGCTATTATGTTAATGTGTGAATACGCGCCAGTATCTTATATAATGCAGTATCATTTTTCAGTTCATTTTTTACGATAAAGTTTTCACTTTTATTTAATTGAATGTTAGGCTGGTGATATTAACTTTATGTCGTTGAAATGAGTGTTTTCTGAATGCAATTTATAATTACAAAATTTTACTGGATGAAAACATATTCCGATGTGTACATTGACAACATCGTACCTCTTATGTTATTCAGTTCAATTTTAACCGGTTTTGCCTCTTGTGATATTTAAAATATATAACACTAACAAGGAATCCCATGTCGTATATTAAAGTTCTACTTCAGGAAATTAGGTAAGAAAATGTAGCTGTCAAAGTTAGTCATTTAAGTGAATGGGCAACTTGATCAAAGGCCTTATATACTCTCCAATATCTAGCAACAGTTACCCTTTTCCTCAGAATTATCCTATACCAAAAGGGAATTATATATGATTCGGCCCTATGTTCTGGTTATTGAACAGAGGTAGACGGTATTATGAAAGTACAATCAGCCAGTTTCCATTTGCTTGGTCTTTTCAGTTGAAGGGTAAGGACGCTGCCAACAAAGACACAAACGTAATAAAAGAATTTGGAAGTTAAGTACAAAATGTATCCAAGGCTTTACCTGGGCAGGATAACTGCCTCGCTTACCAGCTTGTTTTCCCCAAGTTTCCGAATAACCTTTGACCCAACTGATAGTTTTTATTCGAATTATCCTCTCTAGTATATTGTTTGTCCAAACGAAAAATTTAACCATCTAATGAGGCTAAATAGGTAATTAAATCAAACCGAAGTCAAGTCATTACATAATTTGTACTGACTTTTCATGATATGTAGACAGCGCGGATCTGTCCTGAATAAACCTCTACGGCCATTAAAGCTATTGATTTCACTACATTGAATAGACGCCGTTACTATAAGATTTCTCTCTATAAAATTATTATTTCTGAACAAGATTCTTGCTTTAGACAAGTGAATTGGATAAAAACATTCTCCAGCATGTTCACTAATAGCACTATTTCTCTGATTAGCAACAATACTAGACTCCCGCTGATTGTCCAGTATAAAATTTATTGCAACCACAAGGAATTTTGTACACTACCCCGTTGTCGTATACAGGGCTGTTTTTTTATTAATGTTCTGCCAATGGTATTGCGATATGAAAATACACTAGTCACATTTAGTCATTTAAACTGTTGGAAGAAACACATTTATTATGGAAGGATCTCGCATTGACAATCAGATTATTGTTGCTACCATTTCGACGTACTTTAGACTTTAAAAGTACAGTTATTTCCCATGCCTTTAACATCCTGGGAAGCTATACTGTTATTTTCTTCCTTCACAACAGTATATTTGTTTATGATTTATGTAACTCTTGAAGTCAAATGTAAACATGTTTTTCTTAAACTGATTAGTTAATTAAGTTCCCCGGGAGAGGCCTCATGGAAGGCGAAACTGCTGGGAGAAATTAAGATCTATATTCTCTTTTTTCTCTTGTTTAACCTTCTTTTTCACTGTTGAGTGCATCGAGATATTTCATCTTCGCGATCCGGAAAATGCAATTATATATATACATAATATATTTATCTGTCCAAAAAAAAAAAAATATATGATCGAATTAATATAATTCCTTCCACTTGGGTATATAGAATATTCTTAGGGCGAAGTGTGCACACACACACACACACACACACACACACACACATATATATATATAGTATATATATATATATATATATATATATATATATATATAATATATATATATATATATATATACATACATTTATTTATACTATATATACGCATATACCTGGATAGGATTTAGATGTAATTCAAAAATTTAATTTTAGTTAAGACAGAAGCATTGATTATGTTAAGCTTCAGAAGAGCCAGGTTTCTTTTCATCCTACGGTTATGAAGATATGATTTTGTAGAAAATTGTAGTAAGATTTATAATTGTAGATAATGTCATAATAATGCTGAGAAAAAAAAAAACTAAAAAATGTAAACAAAATTATAACCTGTAGAATTTGAGAGGGACTAGTATAATAATATGACAGTCTTGCTTTTCCATATTTTCTGAAGGCCGTCCGGTGCTGATTGACGTAAAGGAAGTTTCTATGTCCTCTGAAGGACTGAGCAAGATGGTGAACTTAGAAGCTGGTCCTTTTGGCGTTGTGAATTGGATGGTCTGCATCATCCTACTTATGGTGTCCATTTTAGTTGGCATTATCTGCTCTCTCAGAGGAAGAGGCACCAATGCATTTGAAGATTACCTCTTGGGAGGTCGTCAGATGTCTTCCTTACCAGTTGCGTTGTCTCTCATGGCCAGTACCATCTCTGCGATCTCCATGTTAGGTGAGCTAAGTAATCGCTTTTCTTTAGGTTTTATGTTAAGGGAAGATTTTTGTAATGTATTATTAAGGATATAATGATCTTTTGTTTATTATATCTGCGCTGGATGAACATCTTTTGTTTTGATGTTGGACCACCTAGGAAGGGAAAGATCAGTGGCAGGTGTAAAAATATCATTTATCCCGAACAAATTTCACCAGTGATATGTCAATACACTGAAAATCTTTAATCCGAATTAGGAACTGACACGACATGACTATTCCTACAAAGGTGCGAATCCTGGTGTGCAGAGAAATTTGTTTAATTTCAGTTCTAATTTGAATTCAAGGTTTCCAGTGAATTGGAAACTTGAAATTTTATTGCACACACAGTAACAATTACGTACATACACACGAAGGCACACAAACACACACATATGCATATATATATATATATATATATATAATATATATATATATATATATATATATATATATATATAATATATATATGAATATATATAGATTATATATATATATATATATATATATATATATATATATAAATATATATAGTGGAGGGAAAATGCTCTTTTCAGAATGGTATTATCTTAAATGTCCACAATTATCTTAGCAAATTGAAACCCCATTAATCAACTTTATACTTCATCCTATTAAGCAATAAAAATGTACTTATATTCTGCTGAATTAATTGGTTTTGGCATTACCACAATTATATTGAATATTTTAAACTGAAGTTTCTACATTTCTAAATCATATCATCTAAAGTTTATTATTTTATATGGAAATTTACATATGCCTTGTCAAAGCTGAACTTCATTCTAAAAGGATATTACTATACTCATATAGTTGAAAAGTAATCGTAAAAGCATAAAAATATTGGTCATTAAAAAAAAGGCAAATGATATATATATATATATATATATTATATATATATAATATATATATATATATATATATATATATATATATATATATATGCGTCTCCTTCCTAACCCAAAACAGGCCTTGCCTCTGAGATGTACTTCTATGGATCCCCAGTTGGTAATCATCCTGGCACCGGGTTATTGTATGGCACGTTTTTCGTCAGTTGTTGATGGTTCCTATCCTGTATCCTCTGGACATTCTATCTATTAATGAGGTAATAATGTTGTCACCTTCCGTTATAAATTCCTTATAAACCTTAGAAATTAAAAACCGTGCGTATTGTATATATTATTTTATTTTATTATTATTATTATTATTATTATTATTATTATTATTACTATGCCATTAAATTCCTGTTGGCTTCGTTAGATTATAACACCACAAAACAGAAGCTGAGCTCTCTGAATTCAGAATACATCTTAATTATGTTATTCATATTGTTGATAAAATGGTGCAGAAATCAATAATATCTGTATTATATATATATATATATATATATATATATATATATATATATATATATATATATATATACACGTATATATATACATATATTCATATTTACACTGATATCATTGTAAATTTCTGCACCACTCTTATCATTAGCGTTATCATTATTATTATGAAATAAATGAGGATAAATAAACCAGAAAAGATGGGTATGTGATAGTTACAGAAGTGATTATATCTATACTTTTTGCTCATTAAATTTCATATTTCTCTTACCATGAAGGCGATGTTAATAATTCTGAAAAACCTTACATTTTCCAACTATTCCTTTCCTATTTGAAGAGGCATTAAACAAAATTCGTTAAATACAAGAGAGAGCAATTACATTCTCTAAGCCATAAACCAACCTTTCCCCTTTTATTGTTAGTTTCGCTGAAATAACGAGATCAGAAATTCTTCTGTGATATTTTTCTAATATGATAGCTTTGTAACTGTTGTAATTCATAATCTAGTATATGAACGAATTTCTAGACATGTTTATGCTTGCAGTGTGTGGAGTTATAATTCTAAAAAGATCTCTCTGCAGTTTTTGTTCCAATGATTCTAGAATAACGTACAACAAAAGAATCCTTCTCATATTCATGAGAAGATATCAGCATTGTCTCAGTACTTTGAAATACATTTCAACTTCAGTTCAGTAATTAATTTGAAATTGAAAGGATATTATTAATCTAATGACAATGTGAATGAAGGTTTAAAATTTTTTGTGATGATGCTAAAATATATTTCATTATAATATTAAACTTACAATAACTTATTCAAACAGTACATCACGTTGAGGTTTGGATCTCAAGGACTGAGGAAACTGTCGTCGGCAACTCTGGTGATTAGCAATTTGATATACAATGGGATCTGTCTGTACGCCCCGTCCCTCACCCTGTCTACAGTGACAAGACTCTCCACTAACTACTCCATCAGCATCATGGGACTTATCTGCTCCTTCTACATTACCGTCGTAAGTATGATCGCTAACGTTAGCTTCTTCCGTGTTTCCTGAATTCTGTAACACTTTCTGAATCGAAGAAACGGTCTGTTGCTTCTTTCCGGCATGTTGCAAATCACATGAGGATGATCTATTTTGCATTTTTGTCTATGAATACAATTTGAAGCTGTCTGAAACAAAGATTGCAAATGTAAGAAATAGTAGGTTCTTTCTCAAAGCATTTGGTAACTCTGTAAACGATTGTGAATTATACTCAAAATTATAACAAAAACACTCTCAGAGTAACCTTTATTTACTTGAGTGCACGGAAGCCATATTGCACACCGATTTAAGCAAACTTATCTAATATATAAGTTTTTTTTCTTTATAACATTGCCAATTTAATTTTTCTAAGATTTTGTTTTGCTATTTGAAATAGATTTGCAAATGATTCGAAACCTGATGGACATGAAAGTTAGATCTCTAAAACAAAACGTTTCTGTTGTTTTGATCATGGTTTTGGGAGGTTTATGGTGTTGTTATCGGCAACAGCCATCCATAGCGTTACAGATAAGGAATAGTTTAATGTAACATGCAGGGAGTGATACAGAATAAGTAAGTTTTATGTTCCGTCCGGTGATATCTGTGTCGAAAGTGAAGGAAATTTACCCTGTGTGCGTGTGTGTGTGTGTGTGTGTGTGCGTGTGTGTCAGATTCCCCTTCATTCCTTGTAAATGCCCAAGGTAATTCTTTCTTTTATTTTACCTGTCTCATCATATTCTCGTAAAGCAGTTTAACAATAATTCTAAATTAATGAGACGCATCTCTAGACTCCTTTATGGCTCCTTAATTAAGGAGAAATAGCTTTTAATATTGAGGCAAGAGCCGGTTGAAAACACTGATCAACAAGGTAGGAAGACAGCAAAAAATGGTGAAAAGTAAAAGAATGCAGGTAATACGCTTAGTATGCTTTTTATAGGCCGTGGTACAAGGTCCACTGCGAGGTGTTTTCTTGTTTTTGTACCCAACTGCCTGAAAAGAAGGAACGATTCCTCTTGATAAAGCGACAAATAAAGACAAAAGTCATATTTTTTTCATTTCATACATTGCATTTGTTTCCTCCTGGTATCCTGCATGTGGCTACAAATAAAAACCATTCTCCATTTTGGTAACGATTTAACTAAGCATCCATTTTATAAGTAACTTTTCCTTTTATTTCTAGGGTGGTGTCAAAGCAATAGTATACACAGATGTCGTGCAAACTATTTATGTTTCTGGAATGATACGACCGTGGTTATCTGTGTCCCTGGATTTCGGCGCCTGAGCAATATCTTCTCGAGAGCCAGTGAAGGGGGAGGATGGAGTTTTTCAAGTAGGTATTTCTCGTTCAGAATAATAAAGCCAAGGTCGACATAACTTTGAGACTGACTCAGCACGTGTAAATGACATAACGAACAATGTATAATATACTTAACATATCCTTAGTGGCTGCCTCAACAAGAGATTTTGAGCAATACTTCTTTATTTAAGTTAGCGTCTCGAATGACACTGAAGGTACTACACATACAAGTAAGGCTAAAATGACGTATTTCTACGTTGTTTCACATGCCTTACCAGGAATGCGTGGTACAGTTTTAACTAATGTAAACCATATGAATTTATTTTTCTGAAACAGCAGCACTGATAATATATTACTTATAACAAAGGTATTGCCCTAACCAATTGCTTCCTAGCCACGTAACAAATATCTAATCTTTCTGGCCAGCCCTAGGAGAGCTGTTAATCTGGTCAGTGGTCTGGTTAAAACCAAGATATATTTAACATGTTTAAGTACGAAAGTAAAAAAAAGAAATAAAGTTTCTTGTCTGCTATGTTCCATAAATTGCATTTTAACATGGCTCTTTCATATTCCCATTTTGATCCCTGATTTCCTTTTCCTGCCGAGAAGCAACCAGACTTGCTGAACAGCAGCACCAATATGCAGTGAATGTGTCTTGCTGTCGAACTTCTAAGTTTCAGAGGACCTTTATTCCTCTCACCTTTGAACTGTGGAACAGCCTCCTTTGGGATGTGGTGCAGTTGGAACTTCAAAAGCTTAAGCGAAGATGCAATGTAATACTACCCTAATTCAATCCAACCTGTATTATAGTATTTCACATAATGCTTATATAAACTTCTAATTAATTATTTTTTATTTATCTGATTTTCATAAAATATTCTGCATTTCCTATGACCATCTTTTATTTCTTTCCATATCAATAGGGTTCATTTTCTGAATAATAATAATAATAAGTGCTAAGATACGTTATTAAAAACCTTAAGTAAACTAACTTTAAATGTAAGAAATATGTGGAAATAAATTATCATATTTATGTTATTTTGAGTTAATTTGTTAACTAAGCAAAATTAATGTAATATATTTGTTATGTGGGTCAAATGACCCAGTTTAACTAAAAGGAGAGAATTCTTAACTTGGTAATGACCAACCTTCGGTGTTCCCATTGCCTTCCTCTCTAGGTAGCTGAAATCGGTCATTAAATCTTAGGCTAATTCAAACTCTTATGATACAAAAAATAGAATCTTTATTTTCCACAAAATAGCTAACATGAAAAAGGAAATAAAATGAATCTAAAATCCCAAAACCTCGAGATACCATTACTGTTCTGCATAACCATATTGAATAGAAACTATCACCACTTATTCTCACTGTCAAATAACCCCCATCAGTCTTTCTCAAAATTATGGTCTAGAGAATTCTTTTCGGTAGTGGCAGTCCGAATCCATCTGCAAAAGAAATTACAATAATACAAAAAATGGTAATATTAAAGCTCATCAATAATATTAAGTGTTGCACTGCACTTCCTTCTCAGAGCCTCTGAAGTAAATAAATCCACTGTTCAAAATTTCAACGTCTTTTTTCTCTTCCCACTTTTCCTTATCTGATAGATCTCTGAGTGCCTCCTCAGGCCTTGTTTCACACTGAATGTCTGTCGTATAATTGCCCCATTAATTACCACAGTAGAGATTTTATTCTATTTATTTGCTCTAACAGACGTAAGAATTTATGTATTGCTAATGGATGTATGAATGTAAGCACGCTAGTCTATTCTGATGTGCGTGCGTTTTTCCCATGTCTCATGTACACATCCTATTTAGTACACTGATGTCACAGTCAGTGCGGTCGGACAAATGTTATGTCTTTTTGTCTCGTTTGAACATCATTAAGAATTCACTGTTTATAACTTCTCTGGAGCTCCAAAACACTCGAGGCTGCACTGTTTTGCATCCAACTGCCTGTAACTCGTGTGCTTCATTTATAAAATAAAAAAAAAAAACAAGAAATTATTGTGATTTTCAGAAAAGTTTTCCAAGCTACAAAATATGCTGCATAATAAAGGAAGCAATTTGCACAAAAATATTTCAAGAGTCTGATTTTTCAGCTTTGACCCAAGTCCTCCCTACGTACGATACACGTTCTGGTCTGTGCAGGTCCTTGGCTTCTACACTGTAATTGGAAGGTTAGGAGTCAGTCAAATGGGCCTACATGCGGATCTCCTCTGTACCGTCTCTTGCTAAAGCCAAAAGGTAAGAGCCACTTTCTCTCTCCCAGTAGACAGGTGAAACAAGCCGCTACATGCGTACATTTCTATTAGGATGCAAATCATGTACATGCATAAAACAAACACACTACTCACACACAACGCACACACACGCGCACACACACACACACGACACACACACACACACACGCACACGCACACACACGCACACACACACACACACACACACACACATATATATATATATATATTATATATATATATATATATATATATATATTATATATATATATATATATATATATATATATACTATCATATACTGCTACAGCTGAAAAGATAAGAGGCTGGATGTAGGTCCTGACCAGTTCCGACTTTATTTCCAAGCCATCAACGAAGGACTGATACATAGTATTAGAAATCACAAATGTATACCACAGATACAGTGTTCACAAACATACTAACCGTTTGACTACAATATCCACACCTGACAGATGTCAAGGAGGCGTGGGTGGACCCTCATTAGTACTGCTGCCTCTACTGTGTTTACAAATACAATAATACTTATTTCATACATCTCTACAGGCTGCCTAAAATATGTGCAAATTTCTTTTGATATTAAAGGATCATGTATATACCTGCCTTAACTGATATTTATATTATGGCCATAACTTTCTTTGATAAAGTTAGATTCAATGCTATTCCTTTCCAATACATTATTAGAATACATAATCTTTTTTGCCCCTTCGCAGTTGATAGTATGATTGCCCGCACCTACACGTAAAAAAAAATGAATAATAATAACACTGTTTACACATCCACATCGCACACTTTTTTCTATGTTGTTCTCTTCTCTTTTCCAGTACTTTACCCGTTTAGCCAATATAAGAAGTTGGCACAAACGTATATTGAATTTATATACACATCCTTTTGTATTGTTGGGAGAGTTCTTAATAAGATATGTTTCATTGTTTTTTTTCTTAAATGCGACCATTAACAACCCTAAATTCTGAAGATGAGGGAATATCTTACATATCATTACAAGGTGTTACAAGCAATTTTTTTTGTTTTTTTTATATTTTAAAGTTCTTTTTGGGTTTGATGTATGGTTTTTTTTTGTCGAAACTTCTATATATATACATTTTTTTAATATATCAGGGCTACATCATACGTAATGCTCTTAAAATTAGAGTGTTTTTTTTTTTGAAAGCTGCTTTGACCGGAATAAGACGCACATAGAAGAAATTTAAGCAAGATTTCTATAACCACTGTTTACAGGTGCTACTTCTCTGTATGAAGCAATCCAAAAAGGGTGAGCGTCCATCATTTTATGATTTCTACAGTGAATTTAATTAATGGAACAGCTGTGCTCAAATCGGAGGCAACATGATTCTTTTTGTACGGCCCAAAATCCCAGAAACAACATAACCTTGACAAGTGGTTTTAAACTTTTTTTTTATTCATTCCCAATGTCTTTATGTCAACAAGTTTATGAATTCCCAGATAGCACTATTTTTTCGCCAATGCTTATGTAAATATGACTTCCTTTTATGCACGGGTATAATTCGTCACCTGTGTGATTTAAATTTTTTTTTTTTACTTAGCTCACACATTGTGATAAGGTTAGCAGTGCAGTCCATGACAGTGTGCTTAAGATTCTCTTCAGGCTGATCAACATAACTACCGCTGAAGTATTGTAACAGTAGACTTAATAAGTTCAACAGTCATACCAACATTTTCAAATGGGAATATTAATTACAACAAGTTTTCTTTAATGTTGAAGTTTTAGGCTATGTTCAAGCTGCCTGTATGTTGTAAAATGATTTATAGGCATAAAAAATAATCTAAACCTTCTGAGATGTAATCTTAGTTACTAAAGTATGTTATTGGTAGAGATTACCTGTTCTTTGAGAAATAAAAGATGACAAAATTGATTTTAATTAGATGGATGAAGATGACTATTAATCGAAATATATTTTAGTATTAATGGCAAGGCGTTTGGAATACATTTTTTTTCCACTGGATTGAAATATTAGTTTCTTAAAAGTCTTCCTGTTCCCTTTTGATGTATAATATATCATAAGGCAACTTGAAGTGCAATGGCCAGAAATTGTTAATATAGAGATGTGATTGCTAAGTGTAATTTATATATGTAATTAAGAAATCTAACACAACTAGGCCTAGGAAAAAAACCTTGGCTGACGAATACTTCCTAGTAAGCAAAAAAAAATTTTAATGGTTAAGAAATATAACTTCAACCATTTCCATTTTAACGAAAATCGGAATATTCTTCTAGAGAAACGAAAAGTAAATGGTTTCAAAATAACTCCATTGTCACTACTGTTGTAGACCAATGTTACACTAGGTGGTTCATGTTGTGCAGCCAGCTCACTCAACTTTCTACTTCTGTATTTACTTATTTACATATTTTCAGCATTGAGGTGTAAAAATAATCAAATAGGACTACTTCATATTTTATGGTTGCATTTCAAGCAATATTAATGTTATGACAATTTTTTTATTTCGTTTTTATCTAACATTCAAACTGATGTTTGAAGAATGACTTTTTTAAAAAAAATTTATTTATTTATTTTGTCAGATGGACCGGCTATGGTTTGAACGAAAATTTTGTAAATGTGTAAACATGAGAAAATTTTCTTATTGTTTTGAAATGTGTGAGAGATTTCACTCGCAATGAAACATATTATGGTCACTATTGTATACAAACAATTATATTCTTGCATTGAAACAGTAGATAAATAAGGAGCATGTTAGGTTCCCAGTTTGTGAATTTTGAACAAAATCCTATGAAATCGTGTAGTATCACTTATGAGCTTAGCTGTACGAATTGGTTTAACTTGGCAAAAGGAATTAAATTTTTAAATGGTTTGTTTTCAACAAATTCCATATATAATTTACTTATCACTGGTGATAGAGGGTTTCCACTGCCATAACGAAATTTTGTGAGTAAAATTCACCATTAATTTAAAATTTACATTCTTTTACACATAATCTAATCAGTTCTACTAGAGTGTTCATAGGAAATTGGATTTCCAGCAGTGTGTTCCTAATAATTCATATAAACACTCCAGCAGATTAGTTGACACCTCTTTGAATAGTGATTCCACATCAAAACTCGCAAGCCTGGATTCACTGTTAATTTGTACATTATTAATTTATGCATTAGGTCCACATTATTTCTTATATCACCATTAGAAATCGTATCTGCAACTAGGTGCAAGAATATCCACTTGTTACTTCACTAGACTATAAGATCCACAACCAGTTTTACTCGTACAGTCATGTTCATAAGTGATACACATGACTGCGTAGAATTTCGTTCAAAATTCACTAACTGGTAATTATCATGCTTCATATTTACCTCTTAATTTAATAGAAAGAACGATTATAACTAAAAATAAGGCCATTATATGTTTCATAAGAACGAAATTTGTCAATAGTTTCAAAACTGTAAGGAAATGTTATGTGTGCCCAAATTTCAGAAAAACAGTGTAGAAACATTTCCAAAACTCTCGTTCAACCAACGCCATGTATTCGGTAAGGTAGCCCTCAACAAACCTAGGTTCAAATAGTAAAATAAAAAAAAAAAAATAAAACAAATTTTTATACCATTTTTATGGTTACATACATCCATAAAATTCTAAATATGTCACTGTCATAGGAAAAAAGGCTATTTGGCAACTGTTGCATTTGAAATCTTAAATAATACGTAAATAGTCATATTGAACATTATTTGAGTTTGGCAGCTATTTCAGGACAATTAGTATATATTATAGGAAGCATAGAAACTATGTAGACAATCTGAATGGCTGGTAGGGGGGCCGGGGGGAGTTGGGGCGCAAGCTGGCCTGGTTCTGTGTCATGTGATTTATAAGTCACAATAGAGTGACAGAAAGAAGCTTCTAGAACAATTGTGTTTGTGCGTATGAGTGTGTATCTAAAAGAGTCATGATAGGGCAATATAATGAGGTACCATGCAAATAGGTATATGATTCTCGCAATAACTTGTGTTTGTGAGTGAAGGTGGTGGACCATTTTCATTATTTCCATTGAACATGTTTTATTGAACATTTTCCATATACAGTATTTAAAGCTCATAATTCTGTGAAGTGACTGGGAGAGAAGTTTTCCCCCTTTTGGTTTTTGCTTTTAGTTTCATACTCTAAAGACCCTTTTATTTTTTTCCACATGTATGCAGTTATTTTTATGATTTTCTAAAAGAAATGACCTTTGTTTTTCCTCAGATTTATTTGATTATGATCATGTGATAAGGGAATTTTTTGACGGATAGCTATGACTTCGTCATGACAGATATTTAATAAGATGAGAGATTCAATTTTTCATTTACTACTTATCTGCTAGAGGTAAGGACTGTCATGCGCTTAACTTCTTCAATTAGTTTTTTTTTCTGTTGTTATGTTAAGTCTGGTAATAAAAGTGGCATATTTTCATAGACCATGAGTTGTGTTTAGCCTTAGTTAAGTCTGGTCATAAAAGTGCAATATTTTCATAGACCATGAGTTGTTGTTTAGCCTTAGTTAGGTGATACTGCAGCTATTTATAGAGAAGACTGGCGCAATTATGCTACGTGGTGACTTACAGGAAGTAAGTGTTGTTTTTTTTTCTCTTTGATCTTTGAGATTTGATGATAGGAGGTAGGAGGGGAGGTGGGGAGGGTCACACCACTAACATTATTGAAGGGTTTGCGATTCGTTGTTTTTCCTTGTAACCTCCCCTGCCCCAACAGTTTTCCACTTTCCTATTAAAACCATTATTCAGACGGTTATATTTTTATTTCTTTATGTGTGCTATTATTACTTGAAGCACTATTCAGTTTTCTATATACTTAGTCCTGTTTAGAAGTACAAGAACAACTTATTTGTCTGCTTTTGCATTTCATTGATGACAACCATAAATCTTTTGCGGAAGTTTGTGGTGTCTGATTTTTTTTCATATTTCCATAAATCACTCCTAAAACTATGCTCTCTTCTTTGCTAGTTAAATCACTATATTTTTCCAAATTGCACAGTACTTTCGTATCTTTTAAACTATTCATACTTCCAGTTGATAAAGCAAAAATTAAACCGCACACTAAGGTACTGATCATATTTCTATCCAGGTGTTTGCTTGATAAATTACCGACACATTTATGCGCGTTGGTGGTCCCAGGGCTTATTTCGATCAGCAATATCATTTCATTGTTGTTTTTACATTTAAGATTCCGCTATTCATTACATCACATAGTGACATAACAATGTTCAAGTAGGGAATCTTTCCACTCTAGTGGTATTGAGGATCCTTTTTTGTCAATAGATCTTCAAAATTTGTTTTAGTTTTTAATATCTTAATGTGATATGCTTTCTCCAATAGGCCTGTGTAAATGATCCTACCTTATCAAAGCAATTTTTAAAACGCTAAAATTTTTAGGGAAGCAGTGGAGATGTATGGAAAAAGGATTACCCTATTTATAAACATAGCATAGGGATAGCAGTACTAATATGCTAACCATTCCCTCCTGCCTGACATTTGTCAGGTGTGGATTTGTGGTCTCATATGATGTGTATGTTTATCTGCATTGTCCTTTGAGAATGAAAGGTGATTTCTACCGAAATGAGTTTTGAGGCCACTCCTACTTTGACATGTCAGTTGGGGATCTATAGTCTCAAACAGCTGTGTATGTTTCTTTAGTACTGTCTCTGTCTCTTGTGTAATTGTGATTCTGATACGGTGTACCAGTCCCTCGTCGATGGCTTGGAAATAAAGTCGAAATTGATCAAGGCCTATACACCCTGACACTTATTTTTAACCTGTGGTATTGTGTGATAAATAATTCATTTACTAAATTAATTATAATTATGAATTTATGTATATATATACTTATATATAATGAATTAGTTTTTAATAGAAGTATGAATGTTATTACTTTAAGTTTTAATGTATTACAATGCAGATCTTCCAACATCTTACTTGAGGGTGCTGCGTTCAGAAATCTTGACAATTCGGTCATTTTCGTATTTGTTGAATACTTTTCACTGCAGATTGTGTTCTTATTACTTTATGGGTCAATGCGTCCTGTGGCTGACATTCCTCTTCTCTGGCCTCGTGGCCTACGTGGCCTACAGCGACTGTGATCCGCTAACCTCCGGAAGGATAGACGAACCCGACCAGATTCTTCCCTACTTGGTGGTCCACAAGATCTCCCACGTGCCCGGCATGGCCGGACTCTTCGCTGCAGCCGTCTACAGTGGCATGCTTAGGTGAGGGCTCTGAGCACCTCGAATGTCAGAGGTCTTTCATGATTATAGGGACAAGGGTGAAGGTTCTCAACTCTTTCCTAATGTAATCTGAAAAGGATTTTTGCAGTGGGATACGCAAGTACTAAGTATCAAAATTCTACGCCCATAGGATTATGTACAACGATATGGCTAGGTAGATATAATATTTAGATATTTTCAGTTAGGTGCTTTGGTAGGTGATAGAAACATTCAAACAATGTGAGTATGCGTGTGTGGACCTGGTTATGTGTGCGTGTGTGTCCAAATTCCAGATAAAACAGATTTTGAGGAAAAAGCAACATGTTGTTCTTATGTACATAGGTCATGGCATCCTGTGTGCACTGATGCTTGTATTTCGGCGAGCCAGTAAGCTGGAAGGTAGAATGATTTGCTGTCCGATATTTTCAGTATTACCATTTCTGTTCAGCGCATCTTGAAGTTGAATATATCGTTCTGTGCGTGGTGTCTTTTGGTTAAGACGAATGTAAAGTAACCATTACAACTAATTTTTTGGTGTACATATCTACCGTGAACTGATAGGGTACTTCTTTCAGTCACAAGATCTGATTAAATTCTCCATCACGAACAAAATGCGACAAGCATAGAAATCTATACGTGAAACTTTCTTCGCTATCTCTTGACCTGTTCAGGGAATGACTTGCTGTATTTCAAAATTATATGCATCCTACCCATAAGGAAACATCAATGGGTATTGTAAGCTGTCGTAAGACCTTAAAGTGTCATTGATATTTTCGAGATTGTTGTGGCAGTGAGTCAAACCTATGTCACGCTTCCCACGTTCTTCCCCAACCAAGATGAGAGCTACTTCATTACTTGTTGGAGCACTGAACCGACATACATGCTCACCAGCTGGCTCTTATGATGACCTACTGTTCGGGCATTTCTTCCATCCGCTCTAATGCATAATTATAGGAACGAACATATGTATGAGCTTCATGGAATATGTCTAGCAAATCGATAATTATCTGCAGTTCAATTTCTTCTTCTAGCTGAGTTTAGTGACAATGTCGGTTTACTTCATCATTCCCACCACCCATGAAATAGTATAACTGTACATATTAGTGTTCGTCGACACAGTCATTGTTTGGCATCAGCAGTAAGCTACCCAAACGATGATAACGATTTTTCTTGACCTTCTGGCCCCAAATTCCAAAAGGGGGTCCAGTGCCTCCCTGCTATCAAGCTTGGGGTTAAGACTCCCCTCTCCCCTGATCGGCAAATCAGCAAAGTGTAGGCCTCCTGCCCATTAATATTGTGGGAAACCCTCGTGCCCCCATTCTCATTGGGGTGTTGCCCCCCTTACTACTGAGGGTGCCATATGGGCCCCATATTGTGGAAGCCTATTTGTACCTATAGACACACTTGTACATATGTAGATGTCACCTTCGAAAGTCGTAAAAAAGATGAGGGTGTGTGAAAAAGAGTGGGTATGACTGACCCCGTTCTTAGGTGGGGGGGGGGGGGGGGAGTCTAGGGTAAAAATTTGGTAGCCCTAGGTTTCAACTCTGAACGTTGTAATAAATGAGGGGGACAAAAAAAAAAAATAGTTATGCCCCCTTTAGAAATGGCTCTTGAATTTCTGATTTTGATTAAAACTTTCAGTGGGGGAGGAGAGTCTATGGTAGAAATTTGGTAGTTCTAACTTCCAGCTCCAAAAGTTGTAAGTAATTAGGGGGTATGGAAAAGGGAACGTTATGACCTCAATAGAAATGGCTCTCGAATTTTGGAATTTGCCTAAAACCTTCCAATGGGAGATGGGAGTCTATGGTAACAATTTAGTAGCCCTAGCTTTCACAGCCTGGGTGTGCATAACGAACAAACAGACAAAGAAGCAGGCAAAATTGAGTTTTATATATATTTACTAGCTGACCTCCCCAGAGCTACCCACAAAAACTCCTAATGACAACTGATGAACTCTCTCTGTCCTCCCAAACCCCCTCAACTTTCTCTCTCTCCTCTCTCTCTCGTTTCTCCCTGTTAAGATTGTTGCTTCAGTTGAAGCATGCGGAGTGTCACTATTCATCTCAGTCAATCTCCAAAAGGCTATGGATTGGACATTAATATCTCTGTAGTTTTTGGTTATTTACAGATGTAACCACCTACCACCTCTCCGCACCACCTTTTCTAAACTTGGACTTAAATGGCACCGGAAGTGTTACTATTCATCCCAGTGAACTTGAAAACTATAAATTAGACATTAACATTTGTTGTTTTTAGTTATTTTTATATATCATCTCATTCCACTCCTTTTCACCTCCCCCTTCCTTTCTATTGGGCCTGAACTTGAATTTGAAGGCCATTGGAAGTGTCACATATGCATGTCAGCAACCTCAAAAACATGTGGATTAGACACCAATATCTGTATTTTCTGTTATTTTTATATGTCAATCCCCTTCCCACCCCCTTCACTCAGTAGTAAGGGGGGCAACAACCCCCCTTTCTACCGGGGCTAAAGTTGGACTTAACAGGCAACGGAATTGTCACTACTCATCTCAGCGACCTCAAAAACTACAGATTAGAAACTAATATTTGTCATTTGTGTTGCCCCTTCACACCCCTTCTCATCTCCTCCTCTTCCTATCAAGGCCGAACAAAGAATGCAAGGGCATCTGCTAGCATCACCATTCATCTCAGTGTCCTTGAAAGCTATGGATTAGACACTAATATCTGTTGTTTTGGTTATATTTACATGTCACCCCCTTCCTAACAATTTTCACACACCTCTTCTTATTGGGTTGAACTTGGACTGGAAGGGCAACAGGAGTGTCACTATCCATATCAG